>NC_069500.1:189275902-189439224 GCF_027579735.1 Bombina bombina
CTTTACAGGTAGCGACTCCATTGGATGACATACTTGACAAGCTTAGAGCACTTAAGCTAGCCAATTCTTTTGTTTCTGATGCCATTGTTCATTTGACTAAACTAACGGCTAAGAATTCTGGTTTTGCTATCCAGGCGCGCAGAGTGCTATGGCTTAAATCATGGTCAGCTGACGTTACTTCAAAGTCTAAGCTGCTTAATATTCCCTTCAAGGGGCAGACCCTATTCGGGCCTGGTTTGAAGGAAATTATTGCTGATATCACTGGAGGAAAAGGTCATGCCCTTCCTCAGGATAGGTCCTAATCAAGGGCCAAACAGTCTAATTTTCATGCCTTTCGAAACTTCAAGGCAAGTGCGGCATCAACTTCCTCTAATGCAAAACAAGAGGGAACTTTTGCTCAGTCCAAGACGGTCTGGAGACCTAACCAGACCTGGAACAAAGGTAAGCAGGCCAAAAAGCCTGCTGCTGCCTCTAAGACATCATGAAGGCAGACTTTTGCTCTTCGCCCAAGCGTGGGCTAGAGATGTCCAGGATCCCTGGGTGTTGGAAATTATATCCCAGGGATATCTTCTGGACTTCAAAGCTTCCCCCCCCAAAAGGGAGATTTCACCTTTCACAATTATCTGCAAACCAGATAAAGAGAGAGGCATTCTTACACTGCGTACAAGACCTAGTTATGGGAGTGATCCATCCAGTTCCAAAGGAGGAACAGGGACAGGGATTTTACTCAAATCTGTTTGTGGTTCCCAAAAAAGAGGGAACCTTCAGACCAATTTTGGATCTAAAGATCTTAAACAAATTCCTCAGAGTTCCATCATTCAAGATGGAGACTATTCGTACCATCCTACCTATGATCCAGGAGGGTCAGTAAATGACTACAGTGGATTTAAAGGATGCTTATCTTCACATTCCGATACACAAAGATCATCATCGGTTTAGTTTTGCTTATTTTTAAATAACATTGCTCTGATTTTCAGACTGCTAACCAAGCCCCAAAGTTTTAGGAGAATACTGACCTATACCTACTCCATCTTGCTTCTGTTTGTGTAAAGGGTCTTTTCATATGCAAAGAAAGGGGGAGGGGGGTGTGCTATTTCCCAATTTCAGTGTGTGTTCCAGTAACCTTTTAAAGAGAGCTAACCTGGAAACCTCTAAGTAAGTTTTTATACTGGATTTTTATATCCGTATCTGTGCATATTATTCTTCATAGTAGTGTCTATTACATGCAATTACGTGAGAATTGTGTGTGTATACGGTCCTTTTAATCTGCTAAACCTGGAATTTCAGTTTTTTGCTTTCTTGTAATGAAAATGAAAAATACTGCACCCCCATACAGTACACGCAAGCTCCTCTAGAAAACTGACTTCACCACCTTATCTAGAAACACGCAGCATTTAACAGAAAGTTAAAATTTTTGATGATATACAGACATTAATTTTGAATTTTCATTAAGAAACTGTTAAAATCTGCACATTATTATGAAGACATGTGTAGCCTTATCTTTAAATTTCTTATGTATTTGCCCATTTAAAAAATGATTTCTTTACTAACTAACATGCTAGATAGAACATCCATTTTCTGGTTTCATATTATAAGCTGTTACTATTGTACTGCTCTTTTGTGACAGGATGAATATGAAGAGCTTCTTCATTATGCTGTAGTGACTCCAAAGTTTGGGCCTGATTTCCTTAGGCAGCATCAGTTCAGTTCTGAACAAACCACAAGTGACAGGCATTCAAGTTCAAAGGAAGCTGAACACGATCAGACTTCAGGTAATATCTGAAAGTGTATGAATCTGGATGTATGATGCATTACTTGAAATGGCCTTTTACAATAGTCAATACATTTTTAATGCGGTATGGTTCAAATGCAAAATGTATAGTTTAAATATTTAAAAAAATGGGAATAATGCATTTTAAGATGGACACCAGTCATTTTAAAGGGACATTAAACACTTTGAAATGGTAATATAAAATGATAAATTGTATATAATAAAACAACTCTGCAATATACTTTCATTATTTATTTTGTCATCTTTGCCTGTAATTCCATTCTGAAATTGTGAGCTTTTCAGTTCCTGTTAGAAATGGAAGTGCAGAACACTGTTAAATCCAGCACAACCATTGGCTGCACACTTTAGTGACCTATTTATAATGGTCCCTAATTGGCCACAGCAGAGAAGGTAACACAAGTTACAACATGGCAGCTCCCAGTGTTTTATAGACACTAAAACTTTGCACTTATTTTTTCACTTTTTAAACAACTAATGAAACTTTAAAAAAATACATCTACATGTTAGTCATGGACTAATCTTTTCTTTGAATGCATCATTCTATCTAGCATGTATTTAGTGTTTAATGTCCCTTTAAGTACTAGCTCATACTAATTTTATTCAGAGGCTCATTTTCTAATGGCAACTCACATTTGCTGACCTTAAAAACATATGAGGTATAGAAAGTATACAGAGGTAGTGATTTTATTCCTTCTGTTCCACAGGAGTATCCCTCTTTCACTGATCACTTTAAAGTACATCTATTCCGTTTTTAAACAGTTAATTTAGTTTCTAATGATTATGAGGGAAAAACCTTGTTCTTTCAAGTGGGTAAAACCAAGTCTTTGTGAGTGGAAAGATTTTGTTCCATCAATTCAGTGTGTTCAGAGCTTCTATGTTAATAAAGAAATAAATAACTAAAAATAGCAAGTTGTATTCAAAATGCCAAATAGCATTAAAATAGCCATAGCATTTAATCTATATTCTCACTCTCTCTCTCGCCACCTCCTTATGAAATATTGACTCAAGAAGTCCAATTGTCTAAAATGTATCTTGTACAGGGTGGATTTGATTTAAATCAAATTGATTTCAAATCACTAGCAGTAAGGCTTTATAAAAATTAATTTAAATTATGGCTTTTTAAATAAAGGTTTAATTTTTAAAATAACCTTTCAGATTATTTTTCCAGGTATATCAAAAAATTACTGATTTAGTTCTATACCATACATAGATAATTGAAATGAAATGAATGGAATTATTGGTAGGTGAACTGTCTCCAGTTTTTAATATGTTCATATTTGATCCACTTTTCAGCTGTACTTTATTGGGTGGGGGGAATTAATGATTACCTTAAGCTTTACTTAGCTAAATTAACATTTATATTTAATTTAATGCTTTCTCCTCCCTTCTCACACTTAGGTCCTTGTGCAGATCTTACACTACAAACAATTTACTGTTTATTGCGCTTCTTCAAACTTAGAGTTGATTCTGTGTATATAGATTTGCAGGGGAGCAATAGCATTACAGAGACAATAGTCAAAATCAAACTTTAAAGGGACAGTCTAGTCCAAAATAAACTTTCATGATTCAGATGGGGCATGTAATTTTAAACAACTTTCCAATTTACTTTTCTTTCCTAAGATATGGAGAGTCCACAACGTGATTCAATTACTAGTGGGAATATCACTCCTGGCCAGCAGGAGGAGGCAAAGAGCACCACAGCAATGCTGTTAAGTGTCACTCCCCTACACATAATCCCCAGTGAAGTTTGGTGTCTAAAGAAATCAATTCCTTTTTCTGGTACTTTTCCCTGCAAGCAAGGATTTGAGTTTAGCTAAGTCCACGTCAATCTCTTCAGTAGTAGTGGTGGCTTTTAAGCAGTTAGGAAGTTGTGAGGTAGTCCTTGCTTTGTTTTTTAACACATTGCTGCCCATGGTACAGAAAGCTAGAGTTTGTTACTCTGTTCTTCTTTTTCTCCTGTTAAGTGTGGTCAGTCCACGGGTCATCATTACTTCTGGGATATTATCTCCTCCCCTACAGGAAGTGCAAGAGGATTCACCCAGCAGAGCTGCTATATAGCTCCTCCCCCCTACGTCACCTCCAGTCATTCTCTTGCACCCAACGAATAGATAGGATGTGTGAGAGGACTGTGGTGATTTTAATTAGTTTATTACCTTCAATCAAAAGTTTATTTTATAATAGCACCGGAGTGTGTTATTCATTCTCTGGTAGAATTTGAAGAAGAATCTACCTGAGTTTTTTCTATGATTTTAGCCGGAGTAGTTAAGATCATATTGCTGTTTCTCGGCCATCTGAGGAGAGGTAAACTTCAGATCAGGGGACAGCGGGCAGATTAATCTGCAAAGAGGTATGTAGCAGTTTATTATTTTCTGACATGGAATTGATGAGAAAATCCTGCCATACCGTTATAATGTAAACTCAGCCTTAAATACAGTAGATGTATCTGGTATCAGGCTGTCATGTATGTATATTTTACACTTCAGTATTCTGGGGAATGGTACTTCACTGGATTTATACTGTATGCATAGACTTAACCTAATTTGCAGGGACTTGCAATAGGTTTTTAAATAACAATTAATTTATTGAGGTTAAACGTTTTTTGCTGGCATGTAAAATCGTTTATTTCTCTGAGGTACTGGGTGAAAAAATGTTTTGGGCACTGTTTTTTCCACTTGGCAATAGTTTTGTTTAAATTTAAACAGTTTACTGATCTCTCTCACTGTTATGTGTGAGGGGGAGGGGCCATTTTTGGCGCTTTTACTACGCATCAAAAAACTCAGTCAGAGGTTCATTTTCTTCCTGCATGATCCGGTTCATCTCTACAGAACTCAGGGATCTTCAAAGCTTGTTTTGAGGGAGGTAATCATTCACAGCAGAGCTGTGAAGATTGTAGTTGACTGTGATAAAAAAACGTTTATTTGTGTATTTTTTCTGCTGTCAGGGTTAGTTATCCTTTGCTAATGGGAACAATCCTTTGCTAAAATTGTATATTTCTTACAAAGATTTGATGCTATAATTTATTTATTTCAACTGTCATAATTTTTTCTGTGCTTCTTATAGGCACAGTTCGTTTTCATATTATTGTAAATTACTTGAAAAGCATTTCCAAGTTGCTAGTTAATTGCTAGTGTGTTAAACATGTCTGATTCAGAGGAAGATACATGTGCTATATGTGCTAATGCCAAAGTGGAGCCCAATAGAAATTTATGTACTAACTGTATTGATGCTACTTTAAATAAAAGTCAATCTGTACAAATTGAACATATTTCACCAAATAACGAGGGGAGAGTTATGCCGACTAACTCGCCTCACGTGTCAGTACCTGCATCTCCCGCTCGGGAGGTGCGTGATATTGTAGCACCGAGTACATCTGGGCGGCCATTACAAATCACATTACAGGATATGGCTACTGTTATGACTGAAGTTTTGGCTAAATTACCAGAACTAAGAGGTAAGCGTGATCACTCTGGGGTGAGAACAGAGTGCGCTGATAATATTAGGGCCATGTCAGACACTGCGTCACAGGTGGCAGAACATGAGGACGGAGAACTTCATTCTGTGGGTGACGGTTCTGATCCAAACAGACTGGATTCAGATATTTCAAATTTTAAATTTAAGCTGGAAAACCTCCGTGTATTACTAGGGGAGGTATTAGCGGCTCTGAATGATTGTAACACAGTTGCAATACCAGAGAAAATTTGTAGGTTGGATAGATATTTTGCGGTACCGGCGAGTACTGATGTTTTTCCTATACCTAAGAGACTTACTGAAATTGTTACTAAGGAGTGGGATAGACCCGGTGTGCCGTTCTCACCCCGTCCGATATTTAGAAAAATGTTTCCAATAGACGCCACCACACGGGACTTATGGCAAACGGTCCCTAAGGTGGAGGGAGCAGTTTCTACTTTAGCTAAGCGTACCACTATCCCGGTGGAGGATAGCTGTGCTTTTTCAGATCCAATGGATAAAAAATTAGAGGGTTACCTTAAGAAAATGTTTGTTCAACAAGGTTTTATATTGCAACCTCTTGCATGTATTGCGCCTGTCACGGCTGCAGCAGCATTTTGGTTTGAGTCTCTGGAAGAGACACTTGAATCATCTACACTAGATGAGATTACACACAAACTTAAAGCCCTTAAGTTAGCTAACTCATTTATTTCAGATGCCGTAGTACATTTAACTAAACTTACGGCTAAGAATTCCGGATTCGCCATTCAGGCACGCAGAGCACTGTGGCTAAAATCCTGGTCAGCTGATGTTACTTCTAAATCTAAATTGCTTAATATACCTTTCAAAGGGCAGACCTTATTCGGGCCCGGGTTGAAAGAGATTATCGCTGACATTACAGGAGGTAAAGGCCATGCCCTGCCTCAGGACAAAGCCAAAGCTAAGGCTAGACAGTCTAATTTTCGTTCCTTTCGTAATTTCAAAGCAGGAGCAGCATCAACTTCCTCTGCACCAAAACAGGAAGGAGCTGTTGCTCGCTACAGACAAGGCTGGAAACCTAACCAGTCCTGGAACAAGGGCAAGCAGGCCAGGAAACCTGCTGCTGCCCCTAAGACAGCATGAATCGAGGGCCCCCGATCCGGGACCGGATCTAGTGGGGGGCAGACTTTCTCTCTTCGCCCAGGCTTGGGCAAGAGATGTTCAGGATCCCTGGGCGTTAGAGATCATATCTCAGGGATACCTTCTGGACTTCAAATCCTCTCCCCCAAGAGGGAGATTTCATCTGTCAAGGTTGTCAACAAACCAAACAAAGAAGGAAGCGTTTCTACGCTGCGTACAAGATCTTTTATTAATGGGAGTGATCCATCCAGTTCCGCGGTCGGAACAAGGACAAGGGTTTTACTCAAATCTGTTTGTAGTTCCCAAGAAAGAGGGAACTTTCAGGCCAATCTTGGATTTAAAGATCCTAAATAAATTCCTAAGAGTTCCATCGTTCAAGATGGAAACTATTCGAACAATTTTGCCCATGATCTAAGAGGGTCAGTACATGACCACAGTGGATTTAAAGGATGCTTACCTTCACATACCGATTCACAGAAATCATTACCGGTATCTAAGGTTTGCCTTTCTAGACAGGCATTACCAGTTTGTAGCTCTTCCATTCGGATTGGCTACGGCTCCAAGAATCTTCACAAAGGTTCTGGGTACTCTTCTGGCGGTACTAAGACCGCGAGGAATTTCGGTAGCTCCGTACCTAGACGACATTCTGATACAAGCTTCAAGCTTTCAAACTGCCAAGTCTCATACAGAGTTAGTACTGGCATTTCTAAGGTCGCATGGATGGAAGGTGAACGAAAAGAAGAGTTCTCTCCTTCCACTCACAAGAGTTCCCTTCTTGGGGACTCTTATAGATTCTGTAGAAATGAAGATTTACCTGACAGAAGACAGGTTAACAAAGCTTCAAAATGCATGCCGTGTCCTTCATTCCATTCAACACCCGTCAGTAGCTCAATGCATGGAGGTGATCGGATTAATGGTAGCGGCAATGGACATAGTCCCCTTTGCACGCCTACATCTGACCGCTGCAATTGTGCATGCTAAGTCAGTGGAATGGGGATTACTCAGATTTGTCCCCCACTCTGAATCTGAATCAAGAGACCAGAAATTCTCTTCTATGGTGGCTTTATCGGCCATATCTGTCCAGGGGGATGCCATTCAGCAGGCCAAACTGGACAATTGTAACAGACGCCAGCCTACTAGGTTGGGGCGCTGTCTGGAATTCTCTGAAGGCTCAGGGACTATGGAATCAGGAGGAGAGTCTCCTTCCAATAAACATTCTGGAATTGAGAGCAGTTCTCAATGCCCTTCTGGCTTGGCCCCAGTTAACAACTCGGGGGTTCATCAGGTTTCAGTCGGACAACATCACGACTGTAGCTTACATCAACCATCAGGGAGGGACAAGAAGCTCCCTAGCAATGATGGAAGTATCAAAGATAATTCGCTGGGCAGAGTCTCACTCTTGCCACCTGTCAGCAATCCACATCCCGGGAGTGGAGAACTGGGAGGCGGATTTCTTAAGTCGTCAGACTTTTCATCCGGGGGAGTGGGAACTTCATCCGGAGGTCTTTGCCCAAATACTTCGACGTTGGGGCAAACCAGAGATAGATCTCATGGCGTCTCGTCAGAACACCAAGCTTCCTCGCTACGGGTCCAGATCCAGGGATCCGGGAGCGGTTCTGATAGATGCTCTGACAGCACCTTGGACCTTCAAGATGGCTTATGTGTTTCCACCCTTCCCGATGCTTCCTCGATTGATTGCCAGAATCAAACAGGAGAGAGCATCAGTGATTCTAATAGCACCTGCATGGCCACGCAGGACTTGGTATGCAGATCTAGTGGACATGTCATCCTGTCCGCCTTGGTCTCTACCTCTGAAACAGGACCTTCTGATCCAGGGTCCATTCAAACATCAAAATCTAACTTCTCTGAAGCTGACTGCTTGGAGATTGAACGCTTGATTTTATCAAAACGTGGGTTTTCTGAGCCAGTTATTGATACCTTAATACAGGCTAGGAAGCCTGTTACCAGAAGGATTTACCATAAAATATGGTGTAAATACTTATATTGGTGCGAATCCAAGAGTTACTCATGGAGTAAGGTTAGGATTCCAAGGATATTGTCTTTTCTACAAGAAGGTTTAGAAAAGGGTTTATCCGCTAGTTCAGATTTCAGCTCTGTCCATTCTTTTGCACAAACGTCTGTCAGAAGTTCCGGACGTTCAAGCTTTTTGTCAGGCTTTAGCTAGGATCAAGCCTGTGTTTAAAACTGTTGCTCCGACATGGAGTTTGAACTTAGTTCTTAATGTTTTACAGGGTGTTCCGTTTGAACCCCTTCATTCCATTGATATCAAGTTGTTATCTTGGAAAGTTCTGTTTTTAATGGCGATTTCCTCGGCTCGAAGAGTCTCTGAGTTATCTGCCTTACATTGTGATTCTCCTTATCTGATTTTTCATTCAGACAAGGTAGTTCTGCGTACTAAACCTGGGTTCCTACCTAAGGTGGTCACTAACAGGAATATCAATCAAGAGATTGTTGTTCCATCTTTGTGTCCTAATCCTTCCTCGAAGAAGGAACGTCTGCTACACAATCTAGATGTAGTCCGTGCCCTGAAATTTTATCTACAGGCAACTAAGGATTTTCGTCAAACGTCTTCCCTGTTTGTCGTTTATTCTGGCCAGAGGAGAGGTCAAAAAGCTTCGGCTACCTCTCTCTCTTTTTGGCTTCGTAGCATAATACGATTAGCCTATGAGACTGCTGGACAGCAGCCTCCTGAAAGAATTACAGCTCATTCTACTAGAGCTGTGGCTTCCACTTGGGCCTTTAAGAATGAGGCTTCTGTTGAACAGATTTGCAAGGCTGCAACTTGGTCTTCTCTTCATACTTTTTCCAAATTTTACAAATTTGACACTTTTGCTTCTTCGGAGGCTGTTTTTGGGAGAAAGGTTCTTCAGGCAGTGGTTCCCTCCGTATAAAGAGCCTGCCTGTCCCTCCCGTCATCCGTGTACTTTTGCTTTGGTATTGGTATCCCAGAAGTAATGATGACCCGTGGACTGACCACACTTAACAGGAGAAAACAAAATTTATGCTTACCTGATAAATTCATTTCTCCTGTAGTGTGGTCAGTCCACGGCCCGCCCTGTTTTTTATGGCAGGCTAAAAAATTTTTTGGGATTATACTCCAGTCACCACTACACCCTTGGGCTTCTCCTTTCTCGTTGGTCCTTTGGTCGAATGACTGGAGGTGACGTAGGGGGGAGGAGCTATATAGCAGCTCTGCTGGGTGAATCCTCTTGCACTTCCTGTAGGGGAGGAGATAATATCCCAGAAGTAATGATGACCCGTGGACTGACCACACTACAGGAGAAATGAATTTATCAGGTAAGCATAAAAATTTTTTTTTTTTTTTTGTCTTCTAGGTCTTGGAGACTTGCACTTCAGAAGAATATGTCATATGCAGTAGATGGGGACATTTTTAAAATCCTTTATACAGGACTTTCTTTGGCAGTGGGCAGGAACATTATGTATGTTGAGACTAGGGGTTAATCTTCCTTTTATTGGGATATGTTTTTTTTTCTTTAGGCTAATTTTGTTGAAATACTTTATTAGTATGTTTGTGGCTTATGTTTTATACAGGGATTTATGTATAAACTTAAAATTTGGCAGTTGGTTTTCTTTGCTTGCTTAGCTAGAACAGGCTAGCTAACAGACTGCTTGAGCGTTTGTGCAAATTTAGCTCCGGTGTTGTAGGCAGAGGGAAACGCGCACCTTTTACTTGCTAAGTAGTTTCCTCTCTCTGCCGGTCATGTGACTTCTCTCTGCTGTCGGATATTCACTGAGTGGGGCAGCGTCATTGAATTTCATTCTCTTCAGTGTCGATCTACTATATGATCATTTTAGAGACTTCTGGCAGCCAAATTGTGTATAAGTGTTACAATAAGGCACCTCAGTCTGTCTGAGGTGTAGGGGGCCTGATTGGTTTATTATTTTAAAGAATTTTTACATCACGTTAAGCGGCTGTGGTATTAAAAATTCTTTAAGTGTCAGTGTATTTAAAAAAAAAATCTACAATTTGGGGAATTTTTTATTTAGTATTATGGACATGGACCAAGACTGTGTCTTTTGACAAATGCTTGTTATGCCTTGAGACACAAATTGTTTTGCCTATGCAATTCTGTGCTGCATGCTTAGCTAGAACACTTAATTTTAAGATAAATTGTTGCCCTCTGAGCCCAATGTCTCTCTCAGGATGATGCTGTTCAGGCAATGCCACAGCTTTCTCCTCAAATGTTCCCAAGCTTCTATGGTGTCACATACAGTGCCCTGCAGTTCCTCTCAGCCTCCTGGAAGAGTTTTTTTTTTTTTTTGCCTGCAGATTTTGCTGCACGGGTATCTTCTCTGATATCTGCGGCATTATCTGCTTTTCCTATGCTGGGAAATGCAAGAGGAAAATAAGACATTCAGATAGTAAGGTTACTGTTACGCAGGTTGCCCTCCTTCATAAGTCTGATGAGGAGAATACGTCAGTAGCCTCTGAGGGAGACATCTCAGATTCGGACATTATTATTTCTCCATCAGATACTGAAGAAGTAAACCTCCTATTTAAGCTTGAACACCTTTTTGTGTACTGTTAAAGGAGGTATTGGCTAGTTTGGACGACTCCGATACTTCTGTCTTTGTCAACCCTAAGAAGTCTAGTAAACTTAATAAATACTATGATGTTCCTTCCTCTGTGGAAGTTTTTCCTGTCCCAGACGGTGTGACGGAAATTATTTCACAGTAATGGGAGAAAGTCTTCCTCTCCCTCTTCCAAGCAGGAGCAGTCAAAGTCTTCTTGGAAGCCCAATCAGTCTTAGAATAAGGGGATGCAATCAAAGAAACCCTCAGCTGAGTTTAAGTCGGCATGAAGGGTCGGCCCCCGGTCCGGGATCGGATCAAGTGGGGGCAGACTTTCCCTGTTTGGTCAAGCGTGGAGACGAGATGTCCCAGATCCTTGGGCTGTGAATATAGTATCTCAGAGTTACAAAATAGAATTCAAAACTTTCTCTCCCAGGGGCAAATTCCACCACTCAAGATTATCTGCCGACTAGTTAAAAAGAGAGGCATTCTTGAACCGTGTTCAGGACCTTTCCTCCCTGGGAGTGATAGTTCCAGTAAGGGGACAGGGTCTAGGATTCTATACAAATCTTTTCGTGGTGCCCAAAAAAGAGGGAACTTTTCAACCCATTTTAGACCTAAAGTGCCTCAACAAGTTTCTCAGGGTACCGTCCTTCAAAATGGAAACCATTTGTTTCATTCTTCCTTTGGTCCAAGAGGGTCGGTTCATGACTACCATAGACCTGAAGGACGCGTATCTTCATGTTCCCATCCACAGGGATCATCACAAATTCCTGAGATTCGCCTTTCTAGACAAACACTTTCAGTTTGTGGCTCTTCCGTTTGGACTTGCAACAGCTCCCAGAATTTTATCAAAGGTTCTGGGGGCCCTCTTGGCAGTGATCAAGTCTTGGGGAATTGCAGTGGCGCCATTCCTGGACGACATATTGGTTCAGGCACCATCTTTTCAACAAGCAAAATTTCTACGTCTTTTCTACGTTCCCAAGGTTGGAAAGTAAATCTGGAAAAGAGTTCCCTTGTTCCAGCTACAAGGGTGATTTTCTTAGGGACCATAATAGATTCCCTATCTATAAAAAAAATTCTGACAGAGGTCAGAAAAGACAAAATTCTCTCCTTGCCTCTATTCAGTCTACTGTTCGGCCATCAATGACTCAATGTATGGAGGTAATTGGTCTGACGGTTGTTTCCATGGACATCATTCCCTTTGCTTGATTCCATTTAAGAGCTCTGCAATTATACATGCTCAGACAATGAAATGGAGACCATTCGGATCTGTCTCAGAGGATAGATCTAGACCAGTCGACAAGAGACTCTCTCCTATGGTGGCTTTCTCAGGGCACATGCTTCTTGAGACCTTCCTGGGTGATTGTGACCATGGACACCAGCCTGCTAGGCTGGAGAGCAGTCTGGGACTCAAAGACGCAGGGACTATGGACTCGGGAGGAGTCTGCTCTCCCCATTAACATCTTGGATTTGATAGCGATTTACAATGCTCTGATGGCTTGGCCTCAATTGTCTTTAGCCCGGTTTATCAGGTTTCAGTTGGACAACATCATCTCAGTGGCTTACATCAACCACCAGGGAGGAACTCGGAGTTCCTTAGCCATGAAGGAGGTGGCACAGATTATTCAGTGGGCGGAAGCTCACAATTGTTGTCTATCTGCTATCCACATTCCTGGAGTGGACAACTGGCAAGCAGATTTCCTGAGCAGACAGACATTTCATCCCAGGGAGTGGGCTCTCCATCCGGAGGTATTCTCCAGGTTAACCCTCAAATGGGGGGTACCAGAGTTCGATCTGATGGCATCTCGGCAGAACGCCAAGCTTCCAAGGTACGGTTCAATTTCGAGATCCTTAGGCCACTCTGATAGATGCTCTGGCGGTTCCTTGGGATTTCGGTCTAGCATACCGGTTTCCTCCGTTTGCGCTCTTTCCACGAGTTATTGCTCATATCAAACAAGAGAGCGCATTGGTAATTCTAATGGCTCCTGGATGGCCTCGCAGCATCTGGTATGCAGACCTAGTGAAGATGTCATCTCGGCTGCCTTGGAGGTTGCCTCTGAGGAAGGACCTTCTAACTCAGTCCATTCCTCCATCCAAATCTCGTTTTTCTGAAGCTGACTGCTTGGAGATTGAATGCTTAGTTCTGCGTAAGCGTGGATTTTTGTGGAGTCTGTCATTGAGAAGGTTTACTCTTTGAGTAGGGTCAGGATTCCTAGACTTTTGTCTTTTCTCCAGGAAGGTCTGGAAAAAGGGTTGTCAGTCAGATTTCTGCATTGAAAGGTCAGATTTCTGCATTATCTATTTTGTTGCACAAGCGTCTGGCGGATGTGCCAGATGTTCAGTCTTTTTAACAGGCCCTGGTCAGAATTAGGCCTGTGTTTAAACCTGTTGCTCCTCCTTGGAGCCTTAATCTTGTTCTTATAGTTTTGCAGCGGGCTCTGTTTGAGCCAATGCATTCCATAGATATAAAGTTGCTATCTTGGAAGGTTTTGTTTCTGATTGCTATCTCTTCTGCTCGGAGAGTTTCGGAACTCTCGGCTTTGCAGTGTGATTCACCTTACCTTATCTTTCATGCGGGAAAAGGCGGTTGTTCGTACTAAATTGGGGTTTCTTCCTAAAGTGGTTTCAGATAGAAATATTAATCAGGAAATTGTTGTTCCTTCTCTCTGTCCCAATCCTCTTTCTCATAAAGAACGTCTGTTGCACATCTTGGAAGTTGCTCGTGCTCTAAAATTCTACCTACAGGTGACTAAGGATTTTCGTCAGTCTTCTGCCCTGTTTGTTTGTTTCTCAGGAAACCGTAAGGGTCAGAAGGCTACTTCTAATTCTCTTTCCCTCTGGTTGAGACGTATGATTAGTTTTGCTTATGAGACTGCTGGACAGCAGCCTCCTGAGAGAATTACAGCTCATTCCACTAGGGCTGTCTCCTCTTCTTGGGCTTTCAAAAATGAAGCTTTTGTAGAACAGATTTGCAAGGCTGCAGCTTGGTCCTCTGCATTCTTTTTCCAAATTTTGATACTTTTGCCTCGGGTGAGGCCTCTTTTGGGAGACAGGTTCTTTAAGCGGTGGTGCCTTCTGTTTAGGTCTGCCTATCTTGTTCTCCCTCCCTGTTCATTCTGTGTCCTCTAGCTGTGGTATTGGTTCCCACTAGTAATTGAATGACGTTGTGGACTCGCTATATCTTAGGAAAGAAAATAAAATTTATGCTTACCTGATAAATTTCTTTCTTTCCGGATATGGAGAGTCCACGTAGGCACCTCTACACCTTTATTTACCTGTTATTGCTTTTTTATTTCCCTTCAGTCGAATGACTGGGGATTATGGGTAGGGGAGTGACATTTAACAGCTTTGCTGTGTTGCTCTTTGCTGCCTCCTACTGGCCAGGAGTGATATTCCCACTAGTAATTGAATAACGTTGTGGTGATAAAATATTTTGTTTTATCACCAATTTTGCTTTGTTCGCTTGGTATTCTTAGTTGAAAGATAAACCTAGGAGGTTAATTTGCTAATTTATTAGACCTTGAAGGCCACCTCTTATCTGAATGCATTTTGGCAGTTGTTCACCACTAGAGGATGTTAGTTTATGTTTGTCATATAGATAAAACTGTGCTCATGCACGTGGAGTTACCTTGGAGTAAGCACTGATTGGCTAAAATGCAAGTTTGTCAAAAGAACTGAAATAAGGGGGCAATTTGCAGAGGCTTTGATACAAGATAATCACAGAGGAAAAAAGTTTATTAATATAAATGTGTTTGTAATGCAAAACTAGGGCATGTGTAATAAAGGGATTATCTATCTTTTAAAACAATAAAATTCTGGTGTAGACTGTCCCTTTAATGATTCAGATAGAACATTCAATATGAAACCACTTTCCAATTTACTCATCTTATCTATGTCTGTGTCCCTGTCTGTGTCAATAGGGGATTTGGCTTAATATGGTAAGAAAGTGTAATCCGTGCTCCCTTAGTATATGAAGACAGAGACCTTCTGCTCCAAGGTGCAGGCTCAGCTGTTTAGCTGACAGCAGGGACCACAGCATGCACCGCAGTGTTAGACGTACGTACTGCATCAACATAGAACACTGGGCAAAGTGCTGTGTGACGTATTGCCTACTTCCAATTGGCTCAAGGGTTTAATGGGAACTTAAAGCTTGAAGCTCTGTGCTTCCCTCCCGCAAATAGTTGCATGCATCTCCTTACCTCAGACCTTTTCATTTAAAGGAACATAAACGCCTTGAGAATTTTATGTAATGTGGTTAAAAAAAAGAATTTTCATTTAATTTAAACATTTAAACATTTATAAGTAGTTGCGTTCATAACAGTGTCTAATAAAAATTATTTTAAAAAAATTGCATTAAAAGGTTATAAAGGCCCAAAGATATGAGGTCTCGGGTGTAAGACAAAAAGGGCTTTAACATAGACAGACACATACATACGTACGTACATACGTACATACATACATACAGTACTCATAAATATGTATGTATGTATGTATGTATGTATACATAAGTGTGCTCATACATATTTATGTATTTACAGACATATATACATAAATGCATATGTATACAGTACTGTGCAAACGTCTTAGACCACCATTAGATTTGTTGTTTTAATGACCATCCATATTTATTTTTGGTCTCTTTATTAAGATGCAAACAGAAAATACAGGAAATATGTACACACAATATAAAAAAAAACAAAACACAATTTTCAGAACAAAATGGCTTCTTCAGGCAAAAGTATTTAGTTTAACCTCCCTTGGTACCAAGCACATCTTGAGCTCTTTTGTCTGTACTTTTCAGCATTCATGATCCCATCAATTCAGACAATATCGCCAAAACTACTGGCAGAAAGCAGCCCCAAACCAGGACACACCCTCCATGTTTTACTGAAGGCCGAAAGCACTCATTCTTCCATCTCTCTCCAACTCTTCTTCTCACATATTGTCAACAATTGGACCCAAAAATGTCAAACTTGGATTCATCACTCCATAATACTCTTTTCCACTGATCTTCATTTAAATCTCTGTGAGCTTTAGCATATCCTAGCCTATTCACCCTATCCCCCTTCAGAAAAAGTGTTTTTTTGGCTACTACCCTTCCACAAAGACCATTCCAGGTCAAGTTTCTTTGGCTTGTAGAAGAGTCAATTTGGCATCCCAATGAAGCTGCCAGATACTAAGGCAGGTCCTTGCTGGACTTCTTCCAGTCTCTCAAAGAAAAAACTCTGATAAATGCCTCATAAGATTTTGACAGTTTTCTTAGCCTTCCAGTCCTTTTTTTTTTTTTTTTTTTTTTTGTCCTTGACCTCTCCTGATTTTTTTAAATCCAGTTGGTTTGCTGATTTCGCCTAGAGAGTCGACTTGCTAATGCAAAAGTTTGATTTTATGTCTGTCAAATTCTGGGATCTTTGGCATTTTAAATGGAATGATGTCATTAAAAGTTGGTCTTATTAGCAAGCTTCCAATGAATTAAACGCATACCACATGTATATGTAATGTCCAAGCATGTGTTCCACAAATCTGGTGAAGTAGACCTTTTTCACAGCAGTCATTCTGACATGAAATAGGACAAATACAGGTGGTAGCGTTGGCATTAATTAGGGTTTCATTCCATTTAGGTTTACAAGAGCCAGGTTCCTGCTATTGCTCAAGTGTACGGGTAACTCGCACTAAATATTTGCAACTTTAGCAGCTCATATGGAGGGGATACTAAAGTTAATATTTTTTAATTAACAAACAAAAGATCATTTTAAATATTTTGCTAATCCTCTCCATTTAGTGCATCTATTCACACCCTTGGTGTCAGTTAAGGACGAGGTATCACTGGTTTATGTCTAGCTGCTCAATTTAGAAGCTCAAACCTGCACTGAATTAGGTAGTGCTTGTGCTATAAAGACTGTTCTTCCTGCCGGTAATCGTGCAGGTGGGGAGTCCTGGAGAATAGTTTATTTTATAAAATAAAATTAAAAAGATGCAAATTTAGTTTTTTTAAATGTTAAATATTTGTGCATTGTAATTTTAAATGAAGCTCCAAAAGTCATCTACTAAAAAAAAAAAAAAAAAAGGAATTCGCATCTTTGGCATTGTTTAACATACAATGACCTGTGAATACACTAACAGGGCTCATTTTGGGGAGCCTGTATTGTGGCTGCTAGAAAGGGCTTCCCATAGTAAACGTTTAACGGGTACAATCCTGAAAATAACCATTATGAGTGAAAACTATTTACAGTATGTATAGGATAGAAAATATGACACTGCACAATTGATCTTACCAAATTTCTCATTAAAGGCAATTTATCCTTATGCAATGTTCCAAGTTAAGCATTCATTTCAATTACATAGGATACAATTAGTTGTTTTTTGTTTTCCCTCCTCAAATTCACTAATGTTGAAACTTTTCAAAACCATAACTGCTTATTTTAACCTACTCTATTTACTCAAATATTCTTAGAACTATTTGTTACTTCCAGGTGACTTTATTGTCAGAAATGAAACTAATGTGGGATTCTGTACAATATCCTTTTACAGTTCAATAGCTTCAATACTGCAAGTCGTAGAAAACTGAGCAAATGTAATAAAAGTAAAGGCTAGTAAGTAATGCAGAGAAAGAGAGGTCTAAAAAAAACTGACCTATTTTTATTCATTAATCTTTGCAAATTCTTTACAGGAAACAAAAACTTTACACCAAAGGAAGATTTTTATGAACCCTCACAAATGCAGATATGGACAGACAGTAAAAATGCAAGAACTTCTAAAGATAACTCTCTAACAGCTGGCGTCTATCAAGAAGGTAAGAAACGCTTCATATCCTATAGTTATAATGTACTAAGACAATTCCAAAGTTGTGCTTTGTCATACAAAGTGGTACTGTCCATAGGTGTTATATCATAGGGTATCAATGGCATTTCTGAGCTAGACTAGAGACAAATTTTACATCATGTGGGAATGCATTAAATGTGCAGATTAGTCTATTGAATGTACAAACCACAGCATTGTAAAATTACACCCCTTAGCTCTATATTACACAAACCTGTATAGAATAATCCAAATTACCTTTTGAGCCCTCTTTTAGATGCTAGTTTCTCTCCTTAAGGTATATGAAACCCAATTTTTTCCTTTTGTGATTCAAACAGAACATACCATTTAAAAAAATGTTTCTATTATCAAATTTGCTTTGTTCCCATGATAATGAAATGTGAATATTACAAAAATAAAGACTGCTGGTGTTAATCGTCATATGTTTATTTAGCAGAGCAAGTGCTGCTCCCACAAAGCCCCTTTGCAACTGGCTTGGAGGCCTTCTCCCCTGTTCATTCAGAAAACATGTCACTTCATGGCTCCGCCTCCTCAGGATCACAGGCACAGGACATTACCGTTACTGAGCTGCCAGTCTCTACAGAAAATATGAAGCAAGTTGAAAACCTGCTTGATTTATGGAGTGGAAATCTTAAGGTCTATATAAACATTGTATTTATACGTATAATGCATACATTATGTTTTATTTCAATTGTATTACTTTGCCTCTCTAGACACAGTCTATTGTGAATTCATATTTTATGGTTACATTGCTTTGCCTTCTATTATACACTGTAGAAGCTAATGAATTTAAATGGACATAAAACCCAATACATTTCTTTCATGATTCAGATAGACGGTCAAATTTAAAAAAAAAACTACACTTCTATTATCAAATGTACTTTGTTCTCTTGGTATACACATGACTGGAGCAATATATGGCAGCAGTTTTATAGCTAGGCATGTGCATTCAAAAGTTTCAGTTACCTCTGAAGGCGGACGATTGCGGCATTCGGGCAGTTTTCTGAGCCAGATTTCTGCTTGTAAAAACGCAATGAGACCAAAGTACATTTCATAATAGAAGTAAGCTGGAAACTTTTTCAAAAGTGTGTGTGGTCTGTTTGAATCATGAATGAAAATTGTTTGGTTTCATGTCCCTTTTAAGTATGTGTATCGGGTATTCTAATTGTAATTTGTTTGCTAAAAGATATAAGTGTAGTACCATTTCTTTTACAAGATATGACGAGTCCACGGATTTCATCCTTATGGAATAACGCCTCCTGATTAGCAGGAAGTGGCAAAGAGCACCACAGCAGAGCTGTATATATAGCTCCTCCCTTCCCTCCCACTCCAGTCATTCTCTTTGCCTTTGTTAGTGATAGGAAGAGGTAAAGTGAGGTGTTAGTTTAGATTCTTCAATCAAGAAGTTTTTTTATTTTAAAATGGTGCCATTGAGTACTATTTTTCTCAGGGAGAAATCGTCAGTCAATTACTTCCCAAGAGGAGTGGAGACATCTTATTTCTCCAACATTGGTGTGTCCGGTCCACGGCGTCATCCTTACTTGTGGGAATATCTCTTCCCCAACAGGAAATGGCAAAGAGTCCCAGCAAAGCTGGCCATATAGTCCCTCCTAGGCTCCGCCCACCCCAGTCATTCTCTTTGCCGTTGCACAGGCAACATCTCCACGGAGATGGTTAAGAGTTTTTTGGTGTTTTTTTCTTTCTGTTGAGATGAAGTAACTTCAGTTGGGGGAAACAGTTAGCAGACTTTTCTGCTTAAGGTATGACTAGCCATATTTCTAACAAGACCATGTAATGCTGGAAGGCTGTCATTTCCCCTCATGGGGACCTGTAAGCCATTTTCTTAGTCAAGCAAACAGAATAAAGGGCTTAATATGGGCTATAAAACTGGTAGACACTTTTATGGGCTAAATCGATTGCTTTATTTGGGCATTTTATACATGTTTATGCTGATAATTCACATTTATAAACTTGGGGAACGTTTTTTAACGGCAGGCACTATGTTAGACACCTTTTCCAGTCAGGGAGGGCCTTCCCAGTTGTAGGCTGAGCCTCATTTTCGTGCCATTACTGCGCAGTTGTTTTTGAGAGCAAGACATGCAGATGCATGTGTGAGGATCTGAAAGTAGCTGGAAAAGTTTCTAGAAGGCGTCACTTGGTATCGTATTCCCCTCTGGGCTTGGTTAGGTCACAGCAAAGGCTATAGCTGGGACTGTATAGGGGTTAAATTTGTAAACGGCTCCGGTTCCATTATTTTATGGATAATTGGTAATTTTTGAACAATTCCTTCATACTTTTTCACATATTCTGTAATAAAGTGTTTTCTGTTTAAAATTTAAAGAGACAGTAACGGTTTTGTTTTAAAACGTTTTTTGTGCTTTATTGACAAGTTTAAACCTGTTTAACATGTCTGTGCCTTCGGATAAGCTATGTTCTATATGTATGAAAGCCAATGTGTCTCCCCATTTAAATTTGTGTGATAATTGTGCCATAGCGTCCAAACAAAGTAAGGACAGTACTGCCACAGATAATGAAATTGCCCAAGATGATTCCTCAGATGAGGGGAGTAAACATGATACTACATCATCCCCTACTGTGTCTACACCAGTTTTGCCCACGCAGGAGGCCCCTAGTACATCTAGCGCGCCAATGCTTATTACCATGCAACAATTGACGGCTGTAATGGATAACTCCATAGCAAATATTTTATCCAAAATGCCTACATATCAGAGAAAGCGCGATTGCTCTGTTTTAAACACTGAAGAGCAGGAGGGCGCTGATGATAATTGTTCTGTCATACCCTCACACCAATCTGAAGTGGCCATGAGGGAGGTTTTGTCAGATGGGGAAATTTCAGATTCAGGAAAAATTTCTCAACAAGCTGAACCTGATGTTGTGACATTTAAATTTAAATTAGAACATCTCTGCGCACTGCTTAAGGAGGTGTTATCTACTCTGGATGATTGTGACAACTTGGTCATTCCAGAGAAATTATGTAAGATGGACAAGTTCCTAGAGGTTCCGGTGCACCCCAACGCTTTTCCTATACCCAAGAGGGTGGCGGACATAGTGAATAAGGAGTGGGAAAAGCCCGGCATACCTTTTGTCCCCCCCCCCTATATTTAAGAAATTATTTCCTATGGTCGACCCCAGAAAGGACTTATGGCAGACAGTCCCTAAGGTCGAGGGGGCAGTTTCTACTCTAAACAAGCGCACTACTATTCCTATCGAGGATAGTTGTGCTTTCAAAGATCCTATGGATAAAAAATTGGAGGGTTTGCTTAAAAAGATTTTTGTACAGCAAGGTTACCTTCTACAACCCATTTCGTGCATTATTCCTGTCACTACAGCAGCGTGGTTCTGGTTCGAGGAACTAGAAAAGTCGCTCAGTAGAGAGACTCCATATGAGGAGGTTATGGACAGAGTTCACGCACTTAAGTTGGCTAACTCTTTTATTTTAGATGCCGCTTTGCAATTAGCTAGATTAGCGGCGAAAAATTCAGGGTTTGCAATCGTGGCGCGCAGAGCGCTTTGGCTAAAGTCTTGGTCAGCGGATGTGTCATCCAAGACAAAATTGCTTAACATCCCTTTCAAAGGTAAAACTCTATTTGGACCAGAATTGAAAGAGATTATCTCAGACATCACTGGGGGAAAGGGCCACGCACTTCCACAAGATAGGCCTTTCAAGGCCAAGAATAAGTCTAATTTTCGTTCCTTTCGCAATTTCAGGAACGGACCGGCCTCTAATTCTGCATCCTCTAAGCAAGAGGGTAATGCCTCACAACCCAAACCAGCCTGGAAACCAATGCAAGGCTGGAACAAGGGTAAGCAGGCCAAGAAGCCTGCTGCTGCTAACAAAACAGCATGAAGGAGTAGCCCCCGATCCGGGACCGGATCTAGTAGGGGGCAGACTCTCTCTCTTTGCTCAGGCTTGGGCAAGAGATGTTCAGGATCCCTGGGCACTAGAAATAGTTTCTCAGGGTTATCTTCTGGAATTCAGGGAACTACCCCCAAGGGGAAGGTTCCACACGTCTCACTTATCCTTAAACCAAATAAAGAGACAGGCGTTCTTACATTGTGTAGAAGACCTGTTTAAAGATGGGAGTGATACACCCAGTTCCATTAAAGGAACAAGGAATGGGATTTTATTCAAATCTGTTCGTAGTTCCCAAAAAAGAGGGAACTTTCAGACCAATTTTGGATTTGAAGATCCTAAACAAATTTCTCAGGGTACCATCGTTCAAGATGGAAACCATTCGAACGATTCTACCCACTATCCAGGAAGGTCAATTTATGACTACCGTGGATCTAAAGGATGCGTACCTACATATTCCTATCCACAAAGAACATCATCAGTTCCTAAGGTTCGCCTTTCTGGACAAACATTACCAGTTTGTGGCCCTCCCATTCGGGTTAGCCACTGCTCCAAGGATTTTCACAAAGGTACTAGGGTCCCTTCTAGTGGTTCTAAGACCGAGGGGCATTGCAGTAGTACCTTACTTGGACGACATTCTAATACAAGCGTCGTCCCTGTCAAAAGCAAAGGCTCATACAGACATCGTTCTGGCCTTTCTCAGATCACACGGATGGAAGGTGAACATAGAAAAAAGTTCTCTGTCTCCGTCAACAAGAGTTCCCTTCTTGGGAACAATAATAGATTCCTTAGAAATGAGGATTTTTCTGACAGAGGTCAGAAAGTCAAAACTTCTAAGCACTTGTCAAGTTCTTCATTCTGTTCCACGTCCTTCCATAGCGCAGTGCATGGAAGTAGTAGGGTTGATGGTTGCAGTAATGGACATAGTTCCTTTTGCAAGAATTAATCTAAGACCATTACAACTGTGCATGCTCAAACAGTGGAATGGGGACTATACAGACTTGTCTCCAATGATTCAGGTAGATCAGAAGACCAGAGATTCACTCCGTTGGTGGCTGACCCTGGACCATCTATCCCAGGGAATGAGCTTCCGCAGACCAGAGTGGGTCATTGTCACGACCGACGCCAGTCTAGTGGGCTGGGGCGCGGTCTGGGAATCCCTGAAAGCTCAGGGACTATGGTCTCGGGAAGAGTCTCTTCTCCCGATAAACATTCTGGAACTAAGAGCGATCTTCAATGCTCTCAGGGCTTGGCCTCAGCTAGCAAAGGCCAGATTCATAAGATTCCAATCAGACAACATGACGACCGTTGCGTATATCAATCATCAGGGGGGGAACAAGGAGTTCCCTGGCGATGAAAGAAGTGACTAAAATAATTCAATGGGCGGAGGATCACTCCTGCCACCTATCTGCGATCCACATCCCAGGTGTGGAAAACTGGGAAGCGGATTATCTGAGTCGTCAGACATTCCATCCGGGGGAGTGGGAACTCCACCCGGAGATCTTGGCCAACTAACTCAATTATGGGGCATTCCGGACATGGATCTGATGGCGTCTCGTCAGAACTTCAAGGTTCCTTGCTACGGGTCCAGATCCAGGAATCCCAAGGCGACTCTAGTAGATGCACTAGTGGCACCTTGGACCTTCAACCTAGCTTATGTATTTCCACCGTTTCCTCTCATTCCCAGGCTGGTAGCCAGGATCAAACAGGAGAGGGCCTCGGTGATCTTGATAGCTCCTGCGTGGCCACGCAGGACTTGGTATGCAGACCTGGTGAATATGTCATCGGTTCCACCATGGAAGCTACCTTTGAGACAGGACCTTCTTGTTCAGGGTCCATTCGAACATCCAAATCTGGTCTCCCTCCAGCTGACGGCTTGGAGATTGAACGCTTGATTCTATCAAAGCGTGGGTTTTCAGATTCTGTGATAGATACTCTGGTTCAGGCCAGAAAACCGGTAACTAGAAAGATTTACCATAAAATATGGAAAAGATATATCTGTTGGTGTGAATCCAAAGGATTCCCATGGAATAAGATAAAAATTCCTAAGATTCTCTCCTTTCTACAAGAAGGTTTGGAGAAAGGATTATCTGCAAGTTCTCTAAAGGGACAGATCTCTGCTTTATCTGTCTTACTACACAAAAGACTGGCAGCTGTGCCAGATGTTCAAGCATTTGTTCAGGCTCTGGTTAGGATCAAGCCTGTTTACAGACCTTTGACTCCTCCCTGGAGTCTAAATCTAGTTCTTTCAGTTCTTCAAGGGGTTCCGTTTGAACCTTTACATTCCATAGATATTAAGTTACTATCTTGGAAAGTTTTGTTTTTGGTTGCTATTTCTTCTGCTAGAAGAGTTTCAGAGTTATCTGCTCTGCAGTGTTCTCCGCCCTATCTGGTGTTCCATGCAGATAAGGTGGTTTTGCGTACTAAGCCTGGTTTTCTTCCAAAGGTTGTTTCTAACAAGAATATTAACCAGGAGATAGTTGTACCTTCTTTATGTCCGAATCCAGTTTCAAAGAAGGAACGTTTGTTACACAATTTGGACGTAGTCCGTGCTCTAAAATTCTATTTAGAGGCTACAAAAGATTTCAGACAAACATCTTCTTTGTTTGTTGTCTATTCTGGTAAAAGGAGAGGTCAAAAAGCGACTTCTACCTCTCTTTCCTTTTGGCTTAAAAGCATCATCCGATTGGCTTATGAGACTGCTGGACGGCAGCCTCCTGAAAGAATCACAGCTCACTCCACTAGGGCTGTGGCTTCCACATGGGCCTTCAAGAACAAGGCTTCTGTTGACCAGATATGTAAGGCAGCGACTTGGTCTTCACTGCACACTTTTGCCAAATTTTACAAATTTGATACTTTTGCAAGCCGTGGTGCCTTCCGTTTAGGTAACCTGATTTGCTCCCTCCCTTCATCCGTGTCCTAAAGCTTTGGTATTGGTTCCCACAAGTAAGGATGACGCCGTGGACCGGACACACCAATGTTGGAGAAAACAGAATTTATGCTTACCTGATAAATTACTTTCTCCAACGGTGTGTCCGGTCCACGGCCCGCCCTGGTTTTTTAATCAGGTCTGATGAATTATTTTCTCTAACTACAGTCACCACGGTACCATATGGTTTCTCCTATATTTTTCCTCCTGTCCGTCGGTCGAATGACTGGGGTGGGCGGAGCCTAGGAGGGACTATATGGCCAGCTTTGCTGGGACTCTTTGCCATTTCCTGTTGGGGAAGAGATATTCCCACAAGTAAGGATGACGCCGTGGACCGGACACACCGTTGGAGAAAGTAATTTATCAGGTAAGCATAAATTCTGTTTTTTCTGCACTGATGATGATCTTAGCAAACGTTATCTAAGATCCTGCTGGTTCCCACAGAGCAGTTGAAGGTAGTGTAAAGAAATATCTTCAGTGTGGAGAACCGTGTCCTGCTACAAGCAGCATTGAGGTATGTTCAGTCATTTGTTTCTGGGGAGACTTGATACATCAGAACAGGCTGACATTATTCCCTATCTGGGGAGGGGTAAGCGGCATGCACTATATTTATGGAAATGGTGTACCTGAAATTCCCTTTTAAATTGATTGCTTGATGCAAACATTATTTCTTCTATAAGGTACGACGAGTCCACGGATTCATCCTTGTGGGATATTATCCTCCTGCTAACAGGAAGTGGCAAAGAGCACCACAGCAGAGCTGTCTATATAGCTCCTCCCTTAGCTCCACCCCCCCAGTCATTCTCTTTGCCTACTCTAAGTACTAGGAAGGGTAAAGTGAAAGAGGTGATGAAATATTAGTTTTTAATTTCTTCAAGCAAGAGTTTGTTGTTTTAAATGGTACCGGTGTGTACTATTTACTCTCAGGCAGCAGATGGATGAATACTTCTGCCTGGAGGATGATGATCTTAGCATTTGTAACTAAGATCCAGTGCTGTTCACACAAAGGCTGAGGAGTACAAGAAACTTCAGTGTGAGGAACGTTTTCATGCTATACAGCAGTGAGGTATGTTCAGTCGTTTTTTCTGGAGAGACTGTGGTATTTCAGAAAGGCTGACAGTATCCCCACGAGGGTAAGGGTAAGCAGTAATCCTAAGAGCTAATAAGAAGGGCATTACTAAGCTTGCATAAGGGGCTAATTACAAAAATGGTTGACACTGAGTTTTGAATGTTTGTGGGCAAACGTTTTATGAACTGGGAGTGCTGTTAACGTTTTGTGGGCAATAACGTTTTTTGGGCAACTTTATTGAGGGTACACTTGGCTTATTTTTTGGGTCTCAGAACCCACATGGCTAGTTTAAAACCGCTCTGGTGCGGTTCTTTGAGGCTGTAGAGACATCGAGTGAGATGAGCGGGGCCTATTTTCGCTCCTCAGATGCGCAGTTATTTTTACGCAGCAAGCTGTAACTCCTGAGGGCCCTGGTGGATGTTTTGGGCCAAATCGAAGCTTTAACCCCATATTTACTATCCTTGAGGGCAGGTAGGGCCACAGCAGGGCTGTGGCAAGGTGCTGGGGGTGTTTCTTTCCGGATTTAGGCCTAATTTCAATCCGGTTTGCACATTAAAGGGTTAAATGTTAAATTTCCTTGTGGGGCAATCTTAACTACATATATTTTGTCTGCTTGCAAAAATTTGAAAAATTTGGTTCATTTTAAAGCAGTTTTGAAGAACGTGTATGCTTTTTTTTCTCTTAAAGGCGCAGTACCGTTTTTTAAGATTGTTATTTTTTTCACTAAATAAAGTGTTTTCATGCTTGTTTATAGTCATTACTAGCCTGTTCAACATGTCTGACATTGAGGAAAGTCAATGTTCAATATGTTTAGAAGCCATTGTGGAACCTCCACTTAGAATGTGTCCCTCATGCACTGAAAGGTCAATAAATTGCAAAGAACATATTTTAGCTACTAAAAGTATGTCGCAGGATGATTCTCAGTCAGAAGGGAATCGGGTTATGCCATCTAATTCTCCCCAAGTGTCACAACCATTAACGCCCGTTCAAGTGACGCCAAGTACTTCTAGTGCATCTAATTATTTCACCCTGCAAGATATGGCCGCAGTTATGAATACTACCCTCACAGAGGTTTTATCTAAGCTGCCTGGGTTGCAGGGGAAGCGCAGTAGGTCTGGTGTGAGAGTAAATGCTGAGCCCTCTGACGCTTTATTAGCCATCTCCGATGTACCCTCGCAATGTTCTGAATTGGGGGTGAGGGAATTGCTGTCTGATGGAAAGCTTTCTGATTCAGGAAAGATGTTTCCTCAAACAGACTCAGATATGACAGCTTTTAAGCTTAAGCTAGAACACCTCCGCTTGTTGCTCAGGGAGGTTTTAGCGACTCTGGATGATTGTGACCCTATTGTAATGTAAAATGGATAGATATCTAGAGGTTCCTTCTTACACTAAGGTTTTTCCGGTCCCTAATAGGATTTCGGACATTGTTGCTAAGGAGTGGGATAGACCAGGTATTCCGTTCTCTCCCCCTCCTACTTTTAAGAAAATGTTTCCCATATCTGACACCATTCGGGATTTGTGGCAGACGGTCCCTAAGGTGGAGGGAGCTATTTCTACCCTGGCTAAGCGTACAACTATACCTATTGAGGACAGTTGTGCTTTCAAAGATCCTATGGATAAAAAATTAGAGGGTCTCCTAAAGAAAATATTTGTTCATCAGGGTTTTCTTCTCCAACCTATAGCGTGCATTGTTCCTGTAACTACTGCAGCGTCCTTTTGGTTCAAGGCTCTAGAGGAGGCTCTTAAGGTTGAGACCCTATTAGATGATATTCTGGATAGAATTAGGGCTCTCAAGCTAGCTAATTCTTTCATTACAGATGCCGCTTTTCAACTGGCTAAATTAGCGGCAAAGAATTCAGGTTTTGCCATTTTAGCGCGTAGAGTGTTATGGCTTAAGTCCTGGTCTGCTGATGTGTCAGCAAAATCTAAACGTTTAGCTATTCCTTTCAAGGGTTAGACCCTATTCGGGCCTGAACTGAAAGAGATAATTTCCGACATCACTGGAGGAAAAGGCCATGCCCTTCCTCAGGATAAGACAAATAAGATGAGGACCAAACAAAATAATTTTCGTTCCTTTCGAAACTTCAAAGGTGGTCCCCCTACCTCCTCCCCTGCCGCAAAGCAGGAGGGGAATTTTGCTCAATCCAAGTCAGTCTGGAGACCTAACCAGACCTGGAATAAGGGTAAACAGGCCAAGAAGCCCGCTGCTGCCACCAAGACAGCATTAAGGGGCAGCCCCCGATCCAGGACCGGATCTAGTAGGGGGCAGACTTTCTCTTTGCTCAGGCTTGGGCAAGAGATGTTCAGGACTCCTGGGCTTTAGAAATCGTGACCCAGGGGTATCTTTTAGACTTCAAAGATTCTCCTCCAAGGGGGAAATTTCATCTTTCACGGTTGTCTGTAAGCCAGACAAAAAAAAAGAGGCGTTCTTACGCTGTGTAGAAGACCTATACAGGGAGTGCAGAATTATTAGGCAAATGAGTATTTTGACCACATCATCCTCTTTATGCATGTTGTCTTACTCCAAGCTGTATATGCTCGAAAGCCTACTACCAATTAAGCATATTAGGTGATGTGCATCTCTGTAATGAGAAGGGGTGTGGTCTAATGACATCAACACCCTATATCAGGTGTGCATAATTATTAGGCAACTTCCTTTCCTTTGGCAAAATGGGTCAAAAGAAGGACTTGACAGGCTCAGAAAAGTCAAAAATAGTGAGATATCTTGCAGAGGGATGCAGCACTCTTAAAATTGCAAAGCTTCTGAAGCGTGATCATCGAACAATCAAGCGTTTCATTCAAAATAGTCAACAGGGTCGCAAGAAGCGTGTGGAAAAACCAAGGCGCAAAATAACTGCCCATGAACTGAGAAAAGTCAAGCGTGCAGCTGCCAAGATGCCACTTGCCACCAGTTTGGCCATATTTCAGAGCTGCAACATCACTGGAGTGCCCAAAAGCACAAGATGTGCAATACTCAGAGACATGGCCAAGGTAAGAAAGGCTGAAAGACGACCACCACTGAACAAGACACACAAGCTGAAACGTCAAGACTGGGCCAAGAAATATCTCAAGACTGATTATTCTAAGGTTTTATGGACTGATGAAATGAGAGTGAGTCTTGATGGGCCAGATGGATGGGCCCGTGGCTGGATTGGTAAAGGGCAGAGAGCTCCAGTCTGACTCAGACGCCAGCAAGGTGGAGGTGGAGAATTGGTTTGGGCTGGTATCATCAAAGATGAGCTTGTGGGGCCTTTTCGGGTTGAGGATGGAGTCAAGCTCAACTCCCAGTCCTACTGCCAGTTTCTGGAAGACACCTTCTTCAAGCAGTGGTACAGGAAGAAGTCTGCATCCTTCAAGAAAAACATGATTTTCATGCAGGACAATGCTCCATCACATGCGTCCAAGTACTCCACAGCGTGGCTGGCAAGAAAGGGTATAAAAGAAGAAAATCTAATGAAATGGCCTCCTTGTTCACCTGATCTGAACCCCATTGAGAACCTGTGGTCCATCATCAAATGTGAGATTTACAAGGAGGGAAAACAGTACACCTCTCTGAACAGTGTCTGGGAGGCTGTGGTTGCTGCTGCATGCAATGTTGATGGTGAACAGATCAAAACACTGACAGAATCCATGGATGGCAGGCTTTTGAGTGTCCTTGCAAAGAAAGGTGGCTATATTGGTCACTGATTTGTTTTTGTTTTGTTTTTGAATGTCAGAAATGTATATTTGTGAATGTTGAGATGTTATATTAGTTTCACTGGTAAAAATAAATAATTGAAATGGGTATATATTTGTTTTTTGTTAAGTTGCCTAATAATTATGCACAGTAATAGTCACCTGCACACACAGATATCCCCCTAAAATAGCTATAACTAAAAACAAACTAAAAACTACTTCCAAAACTATTCAGCTTTGATATTAATTAGTTTTTTTGGGTTCATTGAGAACATGGTTGTTGTTCAATAATAAAATTAATCCTCAAAAATACAACTTGCCTAATAATTCTGCACTCCCTGTATACTATGGGTGTAATCTGCCCAGTTCCAAAAGCAGAACAGGGGCAAGGGTTTTACTCCAATCTGTTCGTGGTTCCCAAAAAAGAGGGAACCTTCAGACCGATTTTAGATCTCAAGATCCTAAACAAATTTCTCAGAGTCCCATCCTTCAAGATGGAGACCATTTGGACTATTTTACCAATGATCCATGTGGCAAACCTAGCCACTTCTGGACTATAACATAAGAAAGGTTGTCTATAGGCTGTATATTGTGCTATGTAGATGTGACAGACCCTTCTGTCAGCACTGAAAGAGTTAACTGTGTTCAGCTATTGTGCACTGTCATTAATGTTATTGATACACAGTCCATTGTTTAATCAACCTCAGAGAGCAGACCCTAGATGATAAGGAAAGCCAAGTGTGTGTCTGTGTTTAAATTGTTATCAGCTTGAGCAAGGTATTCTATTGTATCATGTAAAAGGGCGTGTTCCCTCCATTCAATGTACAACAGTCTTTCAACCCCCCTTCTGGGGGGGGTCAGACCTGCATAAATACTGGGCATATGAGCCTTAATAAAAGTCATTCTGTTTAAAAACCTGAAAACTGGCTGGGTTGTGAATTGCTGATTCCCTATGCAGGACATTGTTCCCTGGTGTTAACCCTTGGTATCCGGTTGGTACCGTTACAATTGGTGGCAAGCGACGGAATGAACCTTATCGCCCAGAAGAGCAACTACACAAGCCAGTAACCTCAGGAAGAGGGGGATTACTACAATACTGACTAAGATGGAAGGAGTACCAGGGACCGAAGTGAATGGAGATGGATTATTCTAAGCTAAAGAGACAAACGTAAAAGGAACTGCTAGAAGCCAGGGGAAAGATAGGCAGCAGCAAACCCAAGGCTATATTAATTGCTGAGCTGATGGAGGGAGACAGAGCTCGCAGCGCTACGCCTCCAGCAGCCATGGAGGAGACCCTATACCAGAGGGAAATGAGGACCAGGCTGGAATTTTTACCCCAACCTGTACCACGGGATATGCTATCCGTGGTAATGGCAGATGTGCAGGAGTACGTGATGGCACACAGTCCGCGGAATGCATCCTCCCGAGCAGAATCCATTTTGGACGCACTCAGCAACCCAGTAAGACCCAAAATCCCATACCATGCATTTAAAATGTTTTGTGAGGAGAAGGATGAGATTGATGGGTATTTACAGGATTTTGAGAGACTGTGCGAGTTACATGATTTGGAGCAGTCCGTATGGGTGCCGGTGCTAGCAGGCAAGCTAGCCGGTAGGGCAGCGGAAGCGTATCGCGCTGTACCCAGGGAGGACAGCAAGGATTACGCTAAAGTGAAGAGAGCGATCTTGGAAAGATATGCCATTACCTCAGAGGCATACCGGCGCAAGTTTAGAGGCCTGCGCAAGCCAGAAAGAGATTCCCATGCAGAGTGGGCCCACAAGCTGGATCAAGCATCTCAGGGGTGGATACAGGCCAGCCAAGCTACCACCATGGAAGAATTGCGACAACTGATGCTGTTGGAGCAATTCTTTAACGGCTTGTCCCCAGAAGCCCAAGAATGGGTGAGAGATCGAAAACCCCTCACCTTAACCGAAGCAGCCAGATTAGCAGACCAGCATTTTGATGCCAGGAGGCACCATGGACTACAGCCTAACAACGGACGGGCTAATATACAATGCCACACCTGCAAGCAGTGGGGACATATGGCACGTGAGTGCACCCAAAATCGGAGCAGACAAGCTTGGAACCAGGTCAGACAGAACCTGGCCCCAAGGGCGGCTGCTCACCATTACCAAACGGAGCCAGCCGCTCATGAGGTGTTGAGCACCCAAGCCGAGGAACCCCTGGGAATTCTGCATGAGGTGATGTCGGTCCAGGGACTTCGGGATTCGGGAGCTACTTTAACCCTGATAGCTCCCCATTTGGTGCCGGATACAGCACCCACTGGCGGATCCGTGGCAGTACGAGGGGCAGGGGGAGCAGTATACCGATTGCCCACTGCTAGAGTGGAGTACAGACCCCCAGTCACCCCAGCAGCTGCCAGTTACCAACCCCCGGCGCACCGCTATACCACACGGCCTCCGGCCACGAACTACCCTCAGAGAGCCCGGTTCAATTCGCGGGGCTACTCACAACCTATTCGGTGCTTTGGATGTAAGCAACTAGGGCACAAAAGACCAGAGTGTCCCCTAAACGCAGCGAATCAAGCACAGTCCTGGAGAAGACCCGCTGGCGGAATCCCACATAATCCTCAGCCTGTGGCCCGCTACGTAGAGGCGCCAGAATGCTGGGGCAGCCTACATGAAGCAGACCCCGTGCAAGCTGCCCACCGGAATAACCGGCAACGGGTTAAAGTGAATGGGAAGGAGGTCAGTTGTCTACGGGATACTGGTGCTACCATGACCTTGCTTCAAGAGAACTTGGTGCCTGAGAAACAGCACACTGGAGACACTGTGGCTGTGAGGGTAGCAGGGGGCACTGTGTTCCGCCTACCTGTTGCCAGGGTACATTTGGATTGGGGAGTGGGCGCTAGACTTGTGAATGTGGGGGTCAAGAAGGACTTACCTGCTGATGTTCTCCTTGGAAATGACTTGGCCCCCCTTGTTTCTGCCTATGCTCCCATGGATCCCGCTGATGTTAACCCTGTGACTACCCAAGCCCAGTCCCTCCGGGAAGAGACGCTTCCATGTTTGGGGTGGGGGCAGTACTGAGCCAAGTTGGAGCAGATGGCGGAGAACACCCCGTAGCTTACTTGAGCCGTAAGTTGTTGCCCCGGACATCCCCAAGCCGATCCGTTGGGATCAGACTGTGTATGCCGGCTTGGTTCTGGGGGAGCATTGTGGCAAACCTAGCCACTTCTGGACTATAACATAAGAAAGGTTGTCTATAGGCTGTATATTGTGCTATGTAGATGTGACAGACCCTTCTGTCAGCACTGAAAGAGTTAACTGTGTTCAGCTATTGTGCACTGTCATTAATGTTATTGATACACAGTCCATTGTTTAATCAACCTCAGAGAGCAGACCCTAGATGATAAGGAAAGCCAAGTGTGTGTCTGTGTTTAAATTGTTATCAGCTTGAGCAAGGTATTCTATTGTATCATGTAAAAGGGCGTGTTCCCTCCATTCAATGTACAACAGTCTTTCAACCCCCCTTCTGGGGGGGGGTCAGACCTGCATAAATACTGGGCATATGAGCCTTAATAAAAGTCATTCTGTTTAAAAACCTGAAAACTGGCTGGGTTGTGAATTGCTGATTCCCTATGCAGGACATTGTTCCCTGGTGTTAACCCTTGGTATCCGGTTGGTACCGTTACAATCCAGGAGGGTCAATATATGACCACCGTGGATTTGAAGGATGCGTATCTTCACATTCCTATCCACAAAGATCATCACCAGTTCCTCAGGTTCGCCTTCCTCGACAAGCATTACCAGTTTGTGGCTCTTCCCTTCGGGTTGGCCACAGCTCCCAGAATTTTCACAAAAGTGTTAGGGTCCCTTTTGGCGGTTCTAAGGCCGCGGGGCATAGCAGTGACACCTTATCTGGACGATATCTTAATTCAGGCGTCAACTTACCAAATATCTCACACGGACATCGTGTTGGCTTTTCTAAGATCTCACGGGTGGAAGGTGAACGTAAAAGAGTTAACTTATCCCTCTCACAAGAGTTCCATGCCAGGGAACTCTGATAGATTCGGTAAACATGAAACCTTTTCTGACGGAGGTCAGAATATCAAAGTTCTTAACCACCTGCCGAGCACTTCATTCCATTCCTCGGCCGTCAGTGGCTCAGTGTATGGAGGTAATTGGACTAATGGTAGCGGCAATGGACATAGTTCAGTTTGCTCGCTAGCATCTCAGACTACTGCAACTATGCATGCTCAGACAGTGGAATGGGGATTATGCAAATTTATCTCCTCAGATAAATCTGGATCAAGAGACCAGAGACTCTCTTCTTTGGTGGTTGTCACAGGATCATCTGTCCCAGGGAATGTGTTTCCAGCCAGCCCGCATGGGTCATAGTGACGACGGACGCCAGCCTATTGGGCTGGGGTGCAGTCTGGAATTCCCTGAAAGTACAGGGTGTGTGGACTCAGGAGAAGGCTATCCTTCCAATAAATATTCTAGAACTGAGAGCGATATTCAACGCGCTTCAGGCGTGGCCTCAGCTGGCTTCGGCCAGATTCATAAGATTCCAGTCGGACAATATCACAACTGTAGCATATATCAATCATCAGGGGGGGAACAAAGAGTTCTCTAGCGATGATAGAGGTTTCCAAAATAATTTGATGGGCAGAGACTCACTCTTGCCATCTATCAGTAATCTATATCCCAGGAGTGGAGAACTGGGAAGCAGATTTTCTAAGTCGTCAGACTTTTCATCCGTAGGAGTGGGAGCTTCATCCGGAGGTGTTTGCACAATTGATTCATCAATGGGGCACACCAGAATTGGATCTGATGGCATCTCGTCAGAATGCCAAACTTCCTTGTTACGGGTCCAGATCAAGGGATCCCCAAACAGTACTGATAGATGCTCTAGCAGTACCTTGGTCGTTCAACCTGGCTTATGTGTTTCCACCATTTCCTCTCCTTCCTCGTCTGATTGCCAGAATCAAACAGGAGAGGGCTTCAGTGATTTTGATAGCACCTGCGTGGCCACGCAGGACTTGGTATGCAGACCTGGTGGAAATGTCATCTCTACCACCATGGACACTGCCACTGAGACAGGACCTTCTCATTCAAGGTCCATTCCAGCATCCAAATCTAGTTTCTCTGCGGCTGACTGCCTGGAGATTGAACGCTTGATTTTTATCTAAGCGGGGATTCTCTGAGTCGGTCATAGATACCTTGATTCAGGCTCGAAAGCCTGTCGCTAGGAAAATTTACCATAAGATATGGCGTAAATATCTTTATTTCTCCTGTTAAGTGTAGTCAGTCCACGGGTCATCCATTACTTATGGCATTATATCTCCTCCCTAACAGGAAGTGCAAGAGGATCACCCAAGCAGAGCTGCTATATAGCTCCTCCCCTCTACGTCATACCCAGTCATTCTCTTGCACCTAACTAATAGATAGGACGTGTGAGAGGACTGTGGTTGTTAAACTTAGTTTTTATTTCTTCAATCAAAAGTTTGTTATTTTAAACAGCACCGGAGTGTGTTGTTTTTTCTCAGGCAGCATTAGAAGAAGAATCTACCTGAGTTTCTGTATGATCTTAGCGGTCGTAACTAAGATCCACTTGCTGTTCTCGGCCATTCTGAGGAGTGAGGTAACTTCAGAACAGGGGACAGCGGGCAGGGTTCACCTGCAAGGAGGTATGTTGCAGTATATTATTTTCTAAGGAATGGAATTGACTGAGAAAATACTGCTAATACCGATGTAATGTAAGTGCAGCCTTAAATGCAGTAGTAGCGACTGGTATCAGGCTGATATGTATGTATGTTTACACTGAGGTATTTCTGGGGAATGGAACTTCACTAAGAAAATACTGTATACATTTAAGTTATATTTGAGCCTCCACTGCAGTGAAAGCGACTAGCAGCAGGCTTATTAATAACATTTCATAAATTTATTTTTAAAACGTTTACTGGCATGTTAATCGTTTTTTTCTGAGGTACTTGGTGATAAAACTTTATGGGCATGATTTTTACCACATGGCTGTCGTTTGTTTCTGAATAAAATCAGTTTACTGAGCTTCCCCACTGTTGTAATATGAGTGGGAGGGGCCTATTTTAGCGCTTTATTGCGCAGTAAAAATTCAGTCACAGTCTTCCTATTTCTTCCTCCATGATCCAGGACGTCTCTACAGAGCCCAGGGGTCTCCAAAACTAGTTTTGAGGGAGGTAATCACTCACAGCAGACCTGTGAGAGTGTGTTTTGACTGTGATAAAAACGTTTATATTAAATTGTTATCCGTTTTTGGGTACTAAGGGGTTAATCATCCATTTGCTGGTGGGTGCAATCCTTTGCTAACTTAATGCATTTACTGTGAAAATTTGGTTGCTATAACTAATTTGGTTCATTGTTATTTCAACTGTGACAGTTTTTTGTGCTTCTTAAAGGCACAGTAACGTTTTTTATATTGCTTGTAAATTTATTTCAAAAGTATTTTCCAAGCTTGCTAGTCTCATTGCTAGTTTGTTTAAACATGTCTGACATAGATGAATCTCTTTGTTCAATATGTTTAAAGGCCAATGTGGAGCCCAATAGAAATTTGTGTACTAATTGCATTGATGCTACTTTAAATAAAAGCCAATCTGTACATGTAAAGAAAATTTCACCAGACAACGAGGGGGAAGTTATGCCGACTAACTCTCCTCACGTGTCAGTACCTACGCCTCCCGCTCAGGAGGTGCGTGATATTGTGGCGCCAAGTACATCAGGGCGGCCCTTACAAATCACTTTGCAGGACATGGCTAATGTTATGACTGAAGTACTATCTAAATTGCCAGAATTTAGGGGTAAACGCGATCACTCTGGGGTAAGAACAGAGTGCGCTGATAATAATAGAGCCATGTCTGATACTGCGTCACAATTTGCAGAACATGAGGACGGAGAGCTTCATTCTGTGGGTGACGGATCTGATCCAAGTAAACTGGACTCAGACATTTCAAATTTTAAATTTAAGCTTGAGAACCTCCGTGTATTACTAGGGGAGGTATTAGCGGCTCTGAATGATTGTAACACGGTTGCAATTCCAGAGAAATTATGTAGGCTGGATAGATACTATGCGGTACCGGTGTGTACTGACGTTTTTCCTATACCTAAGAGGCTTACAGAAATTATTAACAAGGAGTGGGATAGACCCGGTGTGCCTTTTTCACCCCCTCCTATATTTAGAAAAATGTTTCCAATAGACGCCACCACACGGGACTTATGGCAGACGGTCCCTAAGGTGGAGGGAGCAGTTTCTACTCTGGCTAAGCGCACCACTATCCCGGTGGAGGATAGCTGTGCCTTTTCAGATCCAATGGATAAAAAGTTAGAGGGTTACCTTAAGAAAATGTTTGTTCAACAAGGTTTTATATTACAACCCCTTGCATGCATTGCGCCTGTCACGGCTGCGGCGGCATTCTGGTTTGAGTCTCTGGAAGAGACCATTAGCTCAGCTCCATTGGATGAGATTATAGACAAGCTTAAAGTCCTTAAGCTAGCTAATTCATTTATTTCTGATGCCGTAGTACACTTAACTAAGCTTACGGCTAAGAACTCCGGATTCGCCATTCAAGCGCGTAGAGCGCTGTGGCTTAAATCCTGGTCAGCCGATGTGACTTCTAAATCTAAATTGCTTAACATACCTTTCAAAGGGCAGACATTATTCGGGCCCGGTTTGATAGAAATTATCGCTGACATTGCTGGAGGTAAGGGCCATGCCCTGCCTCAAGACAGGGCCAAACCAAAGGCTAAACAGTCTAATTTTCGTGCCTTTCGTAACTTCAAGGCAGGAGCAGCATCAACTTCCTCCGCTCCAAGACAGGAAGGAACTGTTGCTCGCTACAGACAGGGCTGGAAACCTAACCAGTCCTGGAACAAGGGCAAGCAGGCCAGGAAGCCTGCTGCTGCCCCTAAGACAGCATGAAGTGAGGGCCCCCGATCCGGAAACGGATCTAGTGGGGGGCAGACTTTCTCTCTTCGCCCAGGCTTGGGCAAGAGATGTCCAGGATCCCTGGGCGTTAGAGATCATATCTCAGGGATATCTTCTGGACTTCAAAGCTTCTCCTCCAAAAGGGAGATTTCATCTTTCAAGGTTGTCAGCAAACCAGATAAAGAAAGAGGCGTTTCTACGCTGTGTACAAGACCTTTTACTAATGGGAGTGATCCACCCAGTTCCGCGGTCGGAACAAGGACAAGGGTTTTACTCAAATCTGTTTGTGGTTCCCAAAAAAGAGGGAACCTTCAGACCAATCTTGGACTTAAAGATCCTAAACAAATTCCTAAGAGTTCCATCGTTCAAAATGGAAACTATTCGGACCATCTTACCTATGATCCAAAAGGGTCAGTACATGACCACAGTGGATTTAAAGGATGCCTACCTTCACATACCGATTCACAAGGATCATTACCGGTATCTAAGGTTTGCCTTCCTAAACAGGCATTACCAGTTTGTAGCTCTTCCCTTCGGGTTAGCTACAGCTCCAAGAATCTTTACAAAGGTTCTGGGCTCTCTTCTGGCGGTACTAAGACCGCGAGGAATAGCGGTAGCTCCGTACCTAGACGACATTCTGATACAAGCGTCAAGTTTCCAAACTGCCAAGTCTCATACAGAGTTAGTTCTGGCATTTCTAAGGTCGCATGGGTGGAAGGTGAACGTAGAGTTCCCTTCTTGGGGACTCTTATAGATTCTGTAGAAATGAAAATTTATCTGACAGAGGACAGGTTATCAAAACTTCTAAATGCTTGCCGTGTCCTTCATTCCATTCAACACCCGTCAGTGGCTCAGTGCATGGAGGTAATCGGCTTAATGGTAGCGGCAATGGACATAGTACCTTTTGCACGCCTGCATCTCAGACCGCTGCAATTGTGCATGCTAAGTCAGTGGAATGGGGATTACTCAGATTTGTCCCCTATGCTAAATCTGGATCAAGAGACCAGAGATTCTCTTCTATGGTGGCTTTCTCGGCCACATCTGTCCAGGGGGATGCCCTTCAGCAGGCAAGATTGGACGATTGTAACAACAGACGCCAGCCTGCTAGGTTGGGGCACTGTCTGGAATTCCCTGAAGGCTCAGGGATCATGGACTCAGGAGGAGAGACTCCTTCCAATAAACATTCTGGAATTAAGAGCAGTTTTCAATGCCCTTCTGGCTTGGCCTCAGTTAGCAACTCTGAGGTTCATCAGGTTTCAGTCGGACAACATCACGACTGTGGCTTACATCAACCATCAGGGAGGGACAAGGAGTTCCCTAGCGATGATGGAAGTCTCAAAGATAATTCGCTGGGCAGAGTCTCACTCTTGCCACCTGTCAGCGATCCACATACCAGGCATGGAGAACTGGGAGGCGGATTTCTTAAGTCGCCAGACTTTTCATCCGGGGGAGTGGGAACTTCATCCGGAGGTGTTTGCCCAACTGCTTCAGCATTGGGGCAAACCAGATCTGGATCTCATGGCGTCTCGCCAGAACGCCAAGCTTCCTTGTTACGGATCCAGGTCCAGGGACCCGGGAGCGGTACTGATAGATGCTCTGACAGCACCTTGGGTCTTCAACATGGCTTATGTGTTTCCACCCTTCCCGATGCTTCCTCGATTGATTGCCAGGATCAAACAGGAGAGAGCATCGATAATTCTAATAGCGCCTGCGTGGCCACGCAGGACCTGGTATGCAGATCTAGTGGACATGTCGTCTTGTCCACCTTGGTCTCTGCCTCTGAGACAGGACCTTCTGATTCAGGGTCCTTTCAAACATCCAAATCTAATTTCTCTGAGGCTGACTGCATGGAGATTGAACGCTTGATTCTATCAAAGCGGGGATTCTCGGAGTCAGTGATTGATACCTTAATACAGGCTAGGAAACCTGTTACCAGGAAAATTTACCATAAAATATGGCGTAAATACTTACATTGGTGCGAATCCAAGTGTTACTCATGGAGTAAGGTTAGGATTCCTAGGATATTGTCTTTTCTACAAGAAGGTTTAGAAAAGGGTTTATCTGCTAGTTCGTTAAAGGGACAGATCTCAGCTCTGTCTATCCTTTTACACAAACGTCTGTCAGAAGTTCCAGACGTTCAGGCCTTTTGTCAGGCTTTGGCTAGGATTAAGCCTGTGTTTAAGACTGTTGCTCCGCCGTGGAGCTTAATCTTAGTTCTTAACGTTCTGCAAGGTGTTCCGTTTGAACCCCTTCATTCCATTGATATCAAGCTGTTATCTTGGAAAGTTCTGTTTTTAATGGCTATTTCCTCGGCTCGAAGAGTCTCTGAGTTATCGGCCTTACATTGTGATTCTCCTTATCTGATTTTTCATTCAGACAAGGTAGTTCTGCGTACTAAACCTGGGTTCTTACCTAAGGTAGTCACTAACAGGAATATCAATCAAGAGATTGTTGTTCCATCATTGTGCCCTAACCCTTCTTCAAAGAAGGAAGGACTTCTGCACAATCTAGACGTCGTCCGTGCCCTGAAATTTTATTTGCAGGCAACTAAGGATTTTCGTCAAACTTCTTCCCTGTTTGTCGTTTATTCTGGACAAAGGAGAGGTCAAAAAGCTTCGGCTACCTCTCTCTCTTTTTGGCTTCGTAGCATAATACGTTTAGCATATGAGACTGCTGGACAGCAGCCTCCTGAAAGGATTACAGCTCATTCTACTAGAGCTGTGGCTTCCACTTGGGCCTTTAAGAATGAGGCCTCTGTTGAACAGATTTGCAAGGCTGCAACTTGGTCTTCACTTCATACTTTTTCAAAATTTTACAAATTTGACACTTTTGCTTCTTCGGAGGCTGTTTTTGGGAGAAAGGTTCTACAGGCAGTGGTTCCTTCCGTGTAAAGATCCTGCCTTTCCCTCCCGTCATCCGTGTACTTTTAGCTTTGGTATTGGTATCCCATAAGTAATGGATGACCCGTGGACTGACTACACTTAACAGGAGAAAACATAATTTATGCTTACCTGATAAATTCCTTTCTCCTGTAGTGTAGTCAGTCCACGGCCCGCCCTGTTGTTTACGGCAGGTCTAAAATTTTTTATCTTAAACTCCAGTCACCACTGCAACCTATAGTTTCTCCTTTCTCGTTTGGTTTCGGTCGAATGACTGGGTATGACGTAGAGGGGAGGAGCTATATAGCAGCTCTGCTTGGGTGATCCTCTTGCACTTCCTGTTAGGGAGGAGATATAATCCCATAAGTAATGGATGACCCGTGGACTGACTACACTAAAGGAGAAAGGAATTTATCAGGTAAGCATAAATTATGTTTTGTGTGAATCCAAAGGCTACTCATGGAGTAAGATCAGGATTCCTAGGATTTTGTCCTTTCTCCAAGAAGGATTGGAGAAAGGTTTATCAGCTAGTTCCTTAAAGGGACAGATATCTGCTTTGTCAATTTTACCGCACAAGCGTCTGTCAGATGTTCCACACGTTCAGTCGTTTTGTCAGGCTTTGGTTAGAATTAAGCCTGTGTTTAAACCTGTTGCTCCGCCATGGAGTTTGAATTTAGTTCTTAAAGTTCTTCAAGGGGTTCCGTTAGAAGCTTAATATCTATGGAATGCATAGGTTCAATCTTGGAAAGTTCTGTTTTTAGTTGCTATCTCTTCGGCTCGAAGAGTTTCTGAACTATTTGCATTGCAATGTGACTCGCCTTATCTTGTTTTCCATTCTGATAAGGTGTTTTTGCGTACCAAACCTGGATTCCTTCCTAAGGTTGTTACTAATAAGAATATTAATCAGGAAATTGTTGTTCCTTCCCTGTGTCCTAATCCTTCCTCTAAGAAGGAGCGTCTGTTGCACAACTTGGACGTGGTTCGTGCTTTGAAGTTTTACTTGCAAGCGACCAAAGATTTCCGTCAAACATCTTCTCTGTTTGTTGTCTATTCTGGAAAGCGTAGAGGTCAAAAAGCTACGGCTACCTCTTTTTGGCTGAAAAGCATCATCCGTTTGGCATACGAGACTGCTGGACAGCAGCCTCCTGAAAGAATTACCGCTCACTCTACTAGAGCGGTGGCTTCCACATGGGCTTTTAGAAATGATGCTTCTGTTGAACAGATTTGTAAGGCTGCAACTTGGTCTTCACTTCATACCTTTTCCAAATTTGATACTTTTGCTTCTTCGGAGGCTATTTTTGGGAGAAAAGTTCTTCAAGCAGTGGTGCCTTCTGTTTAACCATTCGTCTTGTCCCTCCCGTTCATCCGAGTTCTGTAGCTTTGGTATGGTATCCCACAAGTAAAGGATGAATCCGTGGACTCGTCGTACCTTATAGAAGAAAAGTAAATTTATGCTTACCTGATAAATTGATTTCTTCTATGATACGATGAGTCCACGGCCCGCCCTGTCAATTTAAGACAGATTATATTTTTTTGATTTAAAACTTCAGTCACCTCTGCACCTTTTAGTTTCTCCTTTTTCTTCCTATACCTTCGAATGACTGGGGGGGTGGAGTCAAGGGAGGAGCTATATAGACAGCTCTGCTGTGGTGCTCTTTGCCACTTCCTGTTAGCAGGACGATAATATACCACAAGTAAAGGATGAATCCGTGGACTTGTCGTATCATAGAAGAAATCAATTTATCAGGTAAGCATAAATTTACTTTTTGATATCAGTATGTTTTTCACTTATGTGTATAAAAATCAGTGTGGGCTAGACGCTAGGAGATGCGGTTTCTGCCTAAGGGCCGTCATTGTTATTTCATTGTAACTGTCTTAAGTGTTCCATGAGGTTGCGCTTATTATTGAGAGTATGGAGGGTCACATGTCTTTATCGTTGTGAGAATCCGACATTTTTTACTCCCATGCGGTTTTCAGTTCGGCTTGAGTTACGCCCACGGTTGGCGAGGCCTAATCTTGCGCGCTCAGACGCGCAGCATTCATCCCGATCAGCTGCAAGGGCCTGAGCTCCGGTGGGGCCTACGTTGTTCTTGTACAAAGGATACTTAGACAGAATCAGTGTGATCTGGGGGCAGGTAGGCGCCGCAGCAGAGCGGTGGCGAGGTGCAAGGGCCTAAATTGAAATAAATCGATAAAACCGATAAAAGTTCTTATAAATTGATATATAACATAATCTATCAAGTGGTGCAATATTGTTAAGCTATTGTGGGCACATAAGGGCATTTTTTATTGCTGCAGATGTTTTTTTTTTTTTTGTCTGCTAACAGAAAAATTGTTGCGCTTTTATTATTTAAAGGCGCAGTACACTTTTTAGTTCAAAATTTTTGTATATGTAAATTGACTTCAGAGCTCAATATATCAAGTAAAGAACGACTATTATTGCTATTACCAGTCTGTTTAATATGTCTGAACTTGAGGAAACTACTTGTTCTATGTGTTTAGATGCCACTGTGGAACCCCCTCTTACTTTTTGTCCCTCATGTACTGAAAGGGCCTTACAATGTAAGGAGCAGATTTTCTTTAGAGAAAAGTGTGCCTAAGGATGATTCTCAGTCTGATGAGAATCAGGGTATGCCGCTAATTTCTCCCCAAGCGTCACAACATTTAACGCCCACCCAAGCGACGCCGGGTTCTTCAACCGCGTCTACTTCATTTACTCTGCAGGATATGGCTGCAGTTATGTCATCTACCCTTACAGAGGTTTTATCTAAGTTGCCAGTGTTTACAGGGCAAACGCAGCAGGACAGAAGTCAATGTGAATACTGCGACCTCTGATGCTTTGTTGGCTATTTCCGATGTACCCTCACAGGGATCTGAATTTGGGGGTCAGGGAACTTCTGTCTGAGGGGGAACTTTCCGATTCGGGAAGTGTGTTACCTCAGACGGATTCGGACGTCATATCTTTTAGATTTAAGCTTGAACACCTCCGCATGTTACTTCGGGAGGTTTTAGTGACTCTGGATGACTGACTCTATTGTGGTACCACCAGAGAAATTGTGTAAGATGGACAAATACTTAAAGGTGCCTGCTTACTCTTATGTTTTTCCAGTTCCTAAGAGAATCTCGGAAATTAGTACGCGGGAATGGGAAAGACCGGGTATCCCGTTCTCACCTTCTCGTAATTTTAAGAAAATGTATCCCATATCTGACACTGTTCGGGACTCTTGGCAAACAGTCCCTAAGGTGGAGGGAGCTATATCTACCCTGGCTAAGCGTACAAATATTCCTATTGAGGACAGTTGTGCTTTCAAAGACCCTATGGATAAGAAATTGGAGGGTCTTCTAAAGAAGTTATTTATTCATCAGGGTTTCCTTTTACAACCGACGGCCTGCATTGTACCAGTTACCACTGTTGCGGCCTTCTGGTTTGACGCCTTAGAAGAGTCTCTTAAGACTTAGACTCCTTTAGAGGACATTTTAGATAGAATTAAGGCTCTTAAGCTGGCAAATTCTTTTATTACGGATGCCGCCTTTCAGATTGCGAAATTGGCGGCTAAGAATGCCGGATTTGCCATTTTAGCGCGTAGAGCGTTATGGTTAAAATCTTGGTCTGCTGATGTGTCATCTAAGTCAAAGCTTTTGGCTATTCCTTTCAAAGGGAAGACCCTATTCGGGCTTGACTTGAAAGAAATAATTTCTGACATTACGGGAGGTAAGGGTCATATCCTTAGATAGAACAGCTAAACTAAGGGGTAAACAAAATAATTTTCGTTCCTTTCAGAACATCAAAGGAGTCCCCTCTTCTTCCGCTAAACAGGAAGGGAATTTTGCTCAGGCTAAGTCCGTCTCGAGACCCAACCAGGCTTGGAACAAGGGTAAACAACCCAAGAAGCCTGCTGCTGCTACCAAGACAGCATGAAGGGGTGGCCCCCGATCCGGGACCAAATCTAGTAGGGGGCAGACTTTCTCTTTTTACCCAGGCTTGGGTAAGAGATGTTCAGGACCCCTGGACACTGGAAATCGTGTCCCAAGGGTATAAACTGTAATTCTAAAATTCTCTCCCAAGGGGGAGGTTTCTTCTTTCACGATTGTCTGTAGACCAGATAAAAAGAGAGGCATTCTTACGTTGTGTAAAAGACCTCTCTACTATGGGAGTAATATGTCCCGTTCCAATACGGGAACAAGGGCAGGGGTTTTACTCAAATCTTTTCGTGGTCCCCAAAAAAGAGGGCACGTTTAGACCTATTTTAGATCTAAAAAGTCTAAACAAGTTTCTCAGAATCCCATCCTTCAAGATGGAGACTATTCGAACAATTCTGCCATTGATCCAGGAGGGTCAATATATTTCTACCGTGGACTTGAAGGATGCATATCTTCATATTCCTATCCACAAGGATCATCACCAGTTCCTAAGGTTTGCCTTCCTGGACAAACATTTTCAGTTTGTGGCTCTTCCCTTCGGGTTGGCCACAGCACCCAGGATCTTCACGAAAGTTCTAGGGTCACTTCTGGCAGTTCTCAGGCCGTGGGGCATTGCAGTGGCGCCTTATCTGGACCATATTCTGATCAAGGCGTCGTCTTACCATCTAACGAAATCTCATACAGACATGGTTCTGTCCTTTGAGGACTCACGGGTGGAAGTTGAATCTAGAAAAGAGTTAATTACTTCCTCGGACAAGGGTTCCCTTCTTGGGCACTCTAATAGATTCCTTATCCATGAAAATTTTCCTGAAGGAGGTCAGAAACTTAAAGATTCTGAATACATGCCGAGCCCTTCAGTCCAATCCTCGACCATCAGTGGCTCAGTGCATGGAGGTAATTGGATTGATGGTGGCGGCAATGGACATCATTCAGTTTGCTCGTTTTCATCTTAGACCGCTACAACTGAGCATGCTCGGGCAGTGGAATGGAGATTATGCAAATTTGTCTCCTCAGATAGATCTGGATCAGGAGACGAGAGACTCTCTTCTTTGGTGGTTGTCCCCGGATCATCTATCCCAAGGGACGTGCTTCCGCAGACCCTCATGGGTGATAGTGACAACGGACGCCAGTCTGCTAGGTTGGGGTGAAGGCTCAGGGTGTGTGGACTCAGTCGGAGTCTCTACTTCCAATCAATATTCTGGAATTGAGAGCAATATTCAATGCCCTTCAGGCTTGGCCTCAGTTCGGCCAAATTCATCCGTTTTCATTTGGACAACATCACGACTGTGGCTTACATCAATCATCAGGGAGGAACAAGGAGTTCCTTAGCGATGACAGAAGTATCCAAGATAATTTGATGGGCGGAGGCTCACTCTTATCTGTCAGCAATCTACATCCCAGGAGTGGACAACTGGGAAGCAGACTTTTTAAGCAGACAGACGTTTCATCCGGGGGAGTGGGAACTCCATCCGGAGGTCTTTGCCACTCTGATTCTCAGATGGGGCAGACCGGAATTGGATCTGATGGCGTCTCGTCAGAATGCCAAGCTCCCAAGATACGGATCCAGGTCAAGGGATCCTCAAGCCGAACTGATAGATGCCTTGGCAGTGCCTTGGTCGTTCAACCTAGCTTATGTGTTTCCACCGTTTGCTCTCCTTCCCCGGGTGATTGCACGGATCAAACAGGAGAGGGCTTCGGTAATTCTAATCGCGCCTGCGTGGCCTCGCAGGACTTTGTATGCCGATCTAGTGGACATGTCCTCTCTGCCGCCGTGGAAGCTTCCATTGAGGCAGGACCTTCTCATTCAGGGACCCTTCCAACATCCTAATCTAGTTTCTCTGTAGCTGACTGCTTGGAGATTGAACGCTTGATTTTACCTAAACCCGGGTTCTCTGATTCGGTCATTGATTCTTTGATTCAGGCACGTAAGCCTGTCACTAGAAAGATCTACCATAAAATGTGGCGTAAATATCTTTGTTGGTGCGAATCCAAGGGCTACTCATGGAGTAGAGTTAGGATTCCCAGGATTTTATCCTTTCTCCAAGAAGGATTGGAGAAGGGGTTATCAGCAAGTTCCTTAAAGGGACACATTTCTGCTTTGTCGATTTTGCTACACAAGCGTTTGGCAGATGTCCCAGACGTTCAGTCTTTTTGTCAGGCTCTGACCAGAATCGAGCCTGTGTTTAGCCCAATTGCTCCACCCTGGAGTTTGAATTTAGTTGTTAGTGTTCTTCAAGGGGTTCCGTTTGAACTCATGCATTCCATAGATATTAAGTTGTTATCTTGGAAGGTTTTATTTTTGGTTGCTATTTCTTCGGCTCGTAGAGTTTCCGAGCTTTCATCGTTACAATGTGACTCTCCTTATCTTATTTTTCATTCTGATAAGGTGGTTTTACGTACCAAACCTGGTTTTCTTCCTAAGGCTGTTTCTCATAAGAATATTAATCAGGAAATTGTTGTTCCTTCATTGTGTCCTAATTCTTCTTCTAAGAAGGAGCGTTTGTTGCATAACTTGGACGTGGTCCGTGCCCTGAAGTTTTACTTGCAGGCGACTAAAATTTTTTGTCAATCATCTTCTTTATTTATTGTGTTTTCTGGATAGCGTAGGGGTCAGAAAGCTACGACTACCTCTTTGTTTTTGGCTGAAGAGTATCATCCATCTGGCATATGAGACTGCTGGACAGCAGCCTCCTGAAAGAATTACGGCTCATTCCACTAGTGCTGTGGCTTCTTCATGGGCATTTAACGATGCTTCTGTTGAACAGATTTGCAAGACTGCAACTTGGTCATCTCTTCACACTTTTTCCAAATTTTACAAATTTGACACTTGCTTCATCTGAGGCTGGTTTTGGGAGACAAGTTCTTAAAGCAGTGGTGCCTTCCGTTTAGGTTCCTGTCTTGTCCCTCTCTTTCATCCGTGTCATATAGCTTTGGTATTGTATCCCATAAGTAAGGATGAAATCTATGGACTCGTCATATCTTGTAAAAGAAAAGAAATTTTATGCTTACCTGATAAATTTCTTTCTTTTACGATATGACGAGTCCACGGCCCACCCTGTCATTTCGAAGACAGATATTTATTTTTGTTAAACTTCAGTCACCTCTGCACCTTTGGGTTTTTCCTTTCTCTTCCTAACTTCGGTCGAATGATTGGAGTGGGAGGGAAGGGAGGAGCTATATATACAGCTCTGCTGTGGTTCTTTTTGCCACTTCCTGCTAATCAGGAGGCTTTATTCCATAAGTAAGGATGAAATCCATGGACTCGTCATATCTTAAAAGAAATAAATTTATCAGGTAAGCATAAATTTCCTTTTCTCTTGTAAGGTGTATCCAGTCCACGGATCATCCATTACTTGTGGGATATTCTCCTTCCCAACAGGAAGTTGCAAGAGGATCACCCACAGCAGAGCTGCTATATAGCTCCTCCACTAACTGCCATATCCAGTCATTCTCTTGCAACTCTCAACAAGCATGGAGGTAGTAAGAGGAAAGTGGTGAATTATAGCTGTTATCTTGCTTCAATCAAAAGTTTGTCGTTTTTAAATGGTACCGGAGTTGTACTATTTTGTCCCAGGCAGAAAAATAGAAGAATCTGCCTGTGATTTCTATGATTTTAGCAGGTTGTAACTAAGATCCATTGCTGTTCTCACACATGACTAAAGAGAGAGGTAACTTCAGCGGGGGAATGGCGTGCAGGTTATCCTGCTATGAGGTATGTGCAGTTAAGATTTTTTCTAGAAGATGTGAATGCTAGAAAATGCTGCTGATACCAAAGTTATGTAAGGTAAGCCTGAATACAGTGATTTAATAGTGACTGGTATCATGCTTACTTTCTGAGGTAATACTCTTTTATATTTACAATATAAAAAGTTTGCTGGCATGTTTAAACGTTTTTATATATACTTTGGTGATAAAACTTTATTGGGGCCTAGTTTTTTCCACATGGCTGGCTTAAATATGCCTAGAAACAGTTTCCTGAGGCTTTCCACTATGTTATTATGAGTGGGAGGGGCTTAATTTAGCGCTTTTTTTGCGCAGTAACTTTTACAGACTGAGACATCCAGTTTCCTCCAGGAGTCCCCTGAATGCTATAGGACATCTCTAAAGGGCTCTTAGGCTTTCCAAAATCGTTTGTTGGGGAAGGTAGGCCCACAGCAAGGCTGTGGCAGTTTGGTGTGACTGTTAAAAAAACGTGTCTATCGTTTTTGTGATCTGTTTTTTGAACTAAGGGGTTAATCATCCATTTGCAAGTGGGTGCAATGCTCTGTTAGCTTATACACACTGTAAAAATTTCGTTTGATTTACTGCCTTTTTTCACTGTTTTTCAAATTCTGACAAAATTTGTTTCTCTTAAAGGCACAGTACCGTTTCTTATATTTGCTTGTTAACTTGATTTAAAGTGTTTTCCAAGCTTGCTAGTCTCATTGCTAGTCTGTACAAACATGTCTGACATAGAGGAAACTCCTTGTTCATTATGTTTAAAAGCCATGGTAGAACCCCCTCTTAGAATGTGTACCAAATGTACTGATTTCACATTAAGCAATAAAGATCATATTCTGTCTTTAAAAAATTTATCACCAGAGGAATCTGACGAGGGGGAAGTTATGCCGACTAACTCTCCCCACGTGTCGGATCCTTTGACTCCCGCTCAAGGGACTCACGCTCAAATGACGCCAAGTACATCTTGGGCGCCCATAGCGTTTACTTTACAAGACATGGTGGCAGTCATGGATAATACACTGTCAGCGGTATTAGCCAGACGACCTGAATTTAGAGGAAAGCGAGATAGCTCTGGAGTTAGACGAAATACAGAACATACTGACGCTTTAAGAGCTATGTCTGATACTGCCTCACAATATGCAGAAGCTGAAGAAGGAGAGCTTCTTTCTGTGGGTGATGTTTCTGACTCAGGGAAGATGATGCAACCTGATTCTGATATCTCTACATTTAAATTTAAGCTTGAACACCTCCGCGTGTTACTCAGGGAGGTTTTAGCTGCTCTGAATGACTGTGATACAATTGCAGTGCCAGAGAAATTGTCTAGTCTGGATAAATACTATGCAGTGCCGGTGTGCACTGATGTTTTTCCAATACCTAAAAGGTTTACAGAAATTATTACTAAGGAATGGGATAGACCAGGTGTGCCGTTCTCTCCCCCTCCTATTTTTAGAAAAATGTTTCCAATAGACGCCACCACACGGGACTTATGGACGACAGTTCCTAAGGTGGAGGGAGCAGTTTCTACTCTAACAAAGCGTACTACTATCCTTGTCGAGGACAGTTGTGCTTTCTTAGATCCAATGGATAAAAAGTTAGAGGGTTACCTTAAGAAAATGTTTATTCAACAAGGTTTTATTCTACAGCCCCTTGCATGCATTGCTCCTGTCACTGCTGCTGCGGCGTTCTGGTTTGAGTCTCTGGTAGAGGCTTTACAGGTTGCGACTCCATTGGATGACATACTTGACAAGTTTAGAGCACTTAAGCTAGCCAATTTTTTTGTTTCTAATGCCATTGTTCATTTGACTAAACTAACGGCTAAGAATTCTGGTTTTGCTATCCATGCGTGCAGAGCGCTATGGCTTAAATCATGGTCAGCTGACGTTACTTCAAAGTCTAAGCTGCTTAACATTCCCTTCAAGGTGCAGACCCTATTCTGGCCTGGTTTAAAGGAGATTATTGCTGATATCACTGGAGGAAAAGGTCATGCCCTTCCTCAGGTTAGTTCCAAATCAAGGGCCAAACAGTCTAATTTTTGTGCCTTTCGAAACTTCAAGGCAAGTGCGGCATCAACTTCCTCTAATGCAAAACAAGAGGGAACTTTTGCTCAGTCCAAGACGGTCTAGAGACCTAACCAGACCTGGAACAAAGGTAAGCAGGCCAAAAAGCCTGCTGCTGCCTCTAAGACAGCATGAAGGAACGGCCCCCTATCCAGTAACGGATCTAGTAGGGGGCAGACTTTCGCTCTTCGCCCAGGCGTGGGCAAGAGACGTCCAGGATCCCTGGGCGTTGGAAATTATATCCCAGGGATATCTTCTGGACTTCAAGGATTCCCCCCCAAAAGGGAGATTTTACCTTTCACAATTATCTGCAAACCAGATAAAGAGAGAGGCATTCTTACACTGTGTACAAGACCTCCTAGTTATGGGAGTGATCCATCCAGTTCCAAAGGAGGGACAGGGATTTAACTCAAATCTGTTTGTGGTTCCCAAAAAAGAGGGAACCTTCAGACCAATTTTGGATCTAAAGATCTTAAACAAATTCCTCAGAGTTCCATCATTCAAGATGGAGACTATTCATACCATCCTACCTATGATCCAGGAGGGTCAATACATGACTACAGTGGATTTAAAGGATGCTTATCTTCACATTCCGATACACAAAGATCATCATCGGTTTCTCAGGTTTGCCTTCCTAGACAGGCATTACCAGTTTGTAGCTCTTCCCTTTGGGTTAGCTACAGCCCCAAGAATTTTTACGAAGGTTCTGGGGTCGCTTCTGGCGGTCCTAAGGCCCCGGGGCATAGCAGTGGCCCCTTATTTAGACGACATCCTGATTCAGGCGTCAAACTTCCAAATTGCCAAGTCTCATACAGACATAGTGTTGGCATTTCTGAGATCGCATGGGTGGAAGGTGGACGAGGAAAAGAGTTCTCTATCCCCACTCACAAGAGTTTCCTTCCTAGGGACTCTAGAAATGAAAATTTACCTGACGGAGTCCATGTTATCAAAACTTCTAAATTCCTGCCGTGTTCTTTATTCCATTCCTCGCCCTTCGGTGGCTCAGTGCATGGAAGTAATCGGCTTAATGGTAGCGGCAATGGACATAGTGCCGTTTGCACGCCTACATCTCAGACCGCTGCAACTCTGCATGCTCAGTCAGTGGAATGGGGATTACACAGATTTGTCCCCTCTACTAAATCTGGATCAAGAGACCAGGGATTCTCTTCTCTGGTGGCTATCTCGGGTCCATCTGTCCAAAGGTATGACCTTTCGCAGGCCAGATTGGACAATTGTAACGACAGATGCCAGCCTTCTAGGCTGGGGGGCAGTCTGGAAATCCCTGAAGGCTCAGGGATCGTGGACTCAGGAGGAGACACTCCTTCCAATAAACATTCTGGAACTAAGAGCAATATTCAATGCTCTTCAGGCTTGGCCTCAGCTAGCGACAATGAGGTTCATCAGATTTCAGTCGGACAACATCACGACTGTGGCTTACATCAACCATCAAGGGGGAACAAGGAGTTCCCTAGCGATGTTAGAAGTCTCAAAGATAATTCGCTGTCGACAGACTTTTCATCCGGGGGAGTGGGAGCTCCATCCGGAGGTGTTTGCACAATTGATTAATCGTTGGGGCAAACCAGAACTGGATCTCATGGCGTCTCGCCAGAACGCCAAGCTTCCTTGTTACAGATCCAGGTCCAGGGACCCCAAGGCAACGCTGATGGATGCTCTAGCAGCTCCTTGGTCCTTCAACCTGGCTTATGTGTTTCCACCGTTTCCTCTGCTCCCTCGTCTGATTGCCAAGATCAAGCAGGAGAGAGCATCGGTGATCTTGATAGCGCCTGCGTGGCCACGCAGGACTTGGTATGCAGATCTGGTGCACATGTCATCCTTTCCACCATGGACTCTGCCGCTGAGACAGGACCTTCTACTTCAAGGTCCTTTCAACCATCCAAATCTAATTTCTCTGAGGCTGACTGCCTGGAGATTGAACGCTTGATTTTATCAAAGCGTGGTTTCTCAGAGTCAGTCATTGATACCTTAATTCAGGCATGAAAGCCTGTCTCCAGGAAAATCTATCATAAGATATGGCGTAAATATCTTTATTGGTGTGAATCCAAGGGCTACTCATGGAGTAAGGTCAGGATTCCCAGGATATTATCTTTTCTCCAAGAAGGATTGGAAAAAGGATTGTCGGCTAGTTCCTTAAAGGGACAGATTTCTGCGCTGTCTATTCTTTTGCACAAGCGTCTGGCGGATGTTCCAGACGTTCAGGCATTTTGTCAGGCTTTAATTAGAATCAAGCCTGTGTTTAAACCTGTTGCTCCACCTTGGAGCTTAAATTTGGTTCTTAAAGTTCTTCAGGGGGTTCCGTTTGAACCTTTTCATTCCATAGATATCAAACTTTTATCTTGGAAAGTTCTTTTTTTGGTAGCTATTTCCTCGGCTCGTAGAGTTTCCGAGTTATCTGCCTTACAATGTGATTCTCCTTATCTGATCTTCCATGCAGATAAGGTAGTTCTGCGTACCAAACCTGGGTTTTTACCTAAGGTGGTATCTAATAAGAATATCAATCAAGAGACTAGAGCTGTGGTTTCCACATGGGCCTTTAAAATGAGGCTTCTGTTGAACAGATTTGCAAGGCGGCGACTTGGTCTTCGCTTCATACTTTTTCAAAATTCTACAAATTTGATACTTTTGCTTCTTCGGAGGCTATTTTTGGGAGAAAGGTTTTACAGGCAGTGGTACCTGCCTTGTCCCTCCCTTCATCCGTGTACTTTAGCTTTGGTATTGGTATCCCACAAGTAATGGATGATCCGTGGACTGGATACACCTTACAAGAGAAAACATAATTTATGCTTACCTGATAAATTTATTTCTCTTGTGGTGTATCCAGTCCACGGCCCGCCCTGTCATTTTAAGGCAGGTATTTTTTAATTTTAAACTACAGTCACCACTGCACCCTATGGTTTCTCCTTTCTCTGCTTGTTTTCGGTCGAATGACTGGATATGGCAGTTAGGGGAGGAGCTATATAGCAGCTCTGCTGTGGGTGATCCTCTTGCAACTTCCTGTTGGGAAGGAGAATATCCCACAAGTAATGGATGATCCGTGGACTGGATACACCACAAGAGAAATAAATTTATCAGGTAAGCATAAATTATGTTTTTTCATATTTTTAAATTATGTTACTATGCTAGTTTTAACCTTTGTTTCAATTAACAATTATTATATAAATAGTAGAAAATTATTATTTGTATTGGGCTTTAAGAGCTTTATACTAAATGATCTGATACCATAACAAAATACTATAACTTTCCAAAGGGCAAATTTTAAGATATATATTTATTTATATATATATATATTCCCTTTTTAAATAGGAAGTCCACAACATTATATGGGTTCATTTTTTAACAGTTGCTATGTTTAGACCAGGTGACCCCTATTAACGAAAAGAAGATTTCTCCTGTTAAGTGTAGTCAGTCCACGGGTCATCATTACTTATGGGATATTAACTCCTCCCCAACAGGAAGTGCAAGAGGATCACCCAAGCAGAGCTGCTATATAGCTCCTCCCCTCTACGTCACACCCAGTCATTCTCTTGCACCCAACTAATAGATAGGATGTGTGAGAGGACTGTGGTGATTAAACTTAGTTTTTTATATCTTCAATCAAAAGTTTGTTATTTTAAACGGCACCGGAGTGTGTTGTTTCCTTCTCAGGCAGAATTTGAAGAAGAATCTACCTGAGTTTTTGTGTATGATCTTAGCGGACGTAACTAAGATCCGTTTGCTGTTCTTGGCCATTCTGAGGAGTAAGGTAACTTCAGATCAGGGGACAGCGGGCAGGTTCACCTGCAAAGAGGTATGTTGCAGTATATTATTTTCTAAGGAATGGAATTGACTGAGAAAATACTGCTAATACCGATATAATGTAAGTACAGCCTTAAATGCAGTAGTAGCAACTGGTATCAGGCTGATATGTATATATGTTTACACTTAAGTATCTCTGGGGAATGGCACTTCACTGGGAAAATACTGTATGCATATAACTTTTAGCCTAACTTGCAGTGTGAGCGACTAGCAGCAGGCTTTTTAATGACATTTCATATATTAGATTTTAAACGGTTACTGGCATGTTAAATCGTTTAATTATCTGAAGTACTTGGTGAAAAATTGTTTTGGGCTTTATTTTCCACATGGCTGTCGTTTGTTTTAAATTAAAACAGTTTACTGAGCTTCCCTCACTGTTGTAGTGTGAGTGGGAGGGGCCTATTTTGGCGCTTTTACTACGCATCAGAAATTCAGTCACAGTCTGCCTTTTTCTCCCTGCATGATCCAGGACGTCTCCACAGAGCTCAGGGGTCTTAAAAACTAGTTTTGAGGGAGGTAATCACTCACAGCAGATCTGTGAGACTGTGCTTTGACTGTGATAAAAAACGCTTATATTTTCAATTTTTGTGTGCTTCTTAAAGGCACAGTAACGTTTTTACATATTGCTTGTAAATTTAGTTGAAAAGTATTTCCAAGCTTGCTAGTCTAATTGCTAGTTTGTTTAAACATGTCTGACACAGAGGAATCTCTTTGTGCAATATGTTCAAAAGCCAAGGTGGAGCCCAATAGAAATTTATGTACTAATTGCATTGATTCTACTTTAAATAAAAGTCAATCTGTACATGTTAAGCAACATTCACCAGACAACGAGGGGGAAGTTATGCCGACTAACTTGCCTCACGTGTCAGTACCTGCATCTCCCGCTCAGGAGGTGCGTGATATTGTAACGCCAAGTACATCAGGCCATTACAAATCACTCTACAAGACATGGCTAATGTTATGACTGAAGTTTTGTCTAAATTGCCAGAACTTAGAGGTAAACGAGATCACTCTGGGATGAGAACAGAGTATACTGATAATACTAGGGCCATGTCTGATACTGCGTCACAATTTGCAGAGCATGAGGACGGAGAGCTTCATTCTGCGGGTGACGGATCTGATCCAAATAAACTGGATTCAGACATTTCAAATTTTAAGTTTAAGCTGGAAAACCTCCGTGTATTACTAGGGGAGGTGTTAGCGGCTCTGAATGATTGTAACACAGTTGCAATCCCAGAGAAAATGTGTAGGTTGGATAAATATTTTGCGGTACCGACGAGTACTGACGTTTTTCCTATACCTAAGAGACTTACTGAAATTATTACTAAGGAGTGGGATAGACCCGGTGTGCCTTTCTCACCCCCTCCTATATTCAGAAAAATGTTTCCAATAGACGCCACCACACGGGACTTATGGCAAACGGTCCCTAAGGTGGAGGGAGCAGTTTCTACTTTAGCTAAGCGTACCACTATCCCGGTGGAGGATAGCTGTGCCTTTTCAGATCCAATGGATAAAAAGTTAGAGGGTTGCCTTAAGAAAATGTTTGTTCTACAAGGTTTTATATTACAACCCCTTGCATGCATTGCGCCTGTCACGGCTGCGGCAGCATTTTGGTTTGAGTCTCTGGAAGAGACCCTTGACTCAGCGACATTAGATGAGATTTCACACAAGCTTAAAACCCTTAAGCTAGCTAATTCATTTATTTCTGATGCCGTAGTACATTTAACTAAACTTACGGCTAAGAATTCCGGATTCGCCATTCAGGCACGCAGAGCGCTGTGGCTAAAATCCTGGTCAGCTGATGTAACTTCTAAATCGAAATTACTTAACATACCTTTCAAGGGGCAGACTTTATTCGGGCCCGGTTTGAAAGAAATTATCGCTGATATTACGGGAGGTAAAGGCCATGCCCTGCCTCAAGACAGAGCCAAACCCAGGGCTAGACAGTCTAATTTTCGTGCCTTTCGTAACTTCAAGGCAGGAGCAGCATCAACTTCCTCTGCTCCAAAACAGGAAGGAGCTGTTGCTCGCTACAGACAAGGCTGGAAACCTAACCAGGCCTGGAACAAGGGCAAGCAGGCCAGAAAACCTGCTGCTGCCCCTAAGACAGCATGAAGTGAGGGCCCCCGATCCGGAAACGGATCTAGTGGGGGGCAGACTCTCTCTCTTCGCCCAGGCTTGGGCAAGAGATGTCCAGGATCCCTGGGCGCTGGAGATCATATCTCAGGGATATCTTCTGGACTTCAAAGCTTCTCCTCCACAAGGGAGATTTCACCTTTCAAGGTTGTCAACAAACCAGATAAAGAAAGAGGCGTTTCTACGCTGTGTACAAGACCTTTTACTAATGGGAGTGATCCACCCAGTTCCGCGGTCGGAACACGGGCAAGGGTTTTACTCAAATCTGTTTGTGGTTCCCAAAAAAGAGGGAACCTTCAGACCAATATTGGATTTAAAGATCCTAAACAAATTCCTAAGAGTTCCATCGTTCAAGATGGAAACTATTCGGACAATCTTACCCATGATCCAAAGAGGTCAGTACATGACCACAGTGGATTTAAAGGATGCTTACCTTCACATACCGATTCACAGAGAACATTACCGGTATCTAAGGTTTGCCTTCCTAGACAGGCATTACCAGTTTGTAGCTCTTCCCTTTGGGTTGGCTACGGCTCCAAGAATCTTTACAAAGGTTCTGGGCTCTCTTCTGGCGGTACTAAGACCGCGAGGAATTTCGGTAGCTCCGTACCTAGACGACATTCTGATACAAGCTTCAAGCTTTCAAACTGCCAAGTCTTATACAGAGTTAGTACTGGCATTTCTAAGGTCGCATGGGTGGAAAGTGAACGAGGAGAAGAGTTCTCTCTTACCACTCACAAGAGTTCCCTTCTTGGGGACTCTTATAGATTCTGTAGAAATGAAAATTTACCAGACAGAGGACAGGTTAACAAAGCTTCTAAATGCTTGCCGTGCCCTTCATTCCATTCAACACCCGTCAGTGGCTCAATGCATGGAGGTAATCGGCTTAATGGTAGCGGCAATGGACATAGTTCCTTTTGCACGCCTGCACCTCAGACCGCTGCAATTGTGCATGCTAAGTCAGTGGAATGGGGATTACTCAGATTTGTCCCCTACGCTGAATCTGGATCAAGAGACCAGAGATTCTCTTCTATGGTGGCTTTCTCGGCCACATCTGTCCAGGGGGATGCCCTTCAGCAGGCCAGACTGGACAATTGTAACTACAGACGCCAGCCTACTAGGTTGGGGCGCTGTCTGGAATTCCCTGAAGGCTCAGGGATCATGGACTCAAGAAGAGAGTCTCCTTCCAATAAACATTCTGGAATTGAGAGCAGTTCTCAATGCCCTTCTGGCTTGGCCTCAGTTAGCAACTCTGAGGTTCATCAGGTTTCAGTCGGACAACATCACGACTGTGGCTTACATCAACCATCAGGGAGGGACAAGGAGTTCCTTAGCGATGATGGAAGTATCAAAGATAATTCGCTGGGCAGAGTCTCACTCTTGCCACCTGTCAGCGATCCACATCCCAGGAGTCTCCAGACTTTTCATCCGGGGGAGTGGGAACTTCATCCGGAGGTCTTTTCCCAAATACTTCGTCGTTGGGGCAAACCAGATATGGATCTCATGGCGTCTCGCCAGAACGCCAAGCTTCCTCGTTACGGGTCCAGGTCCACCTTGGTCTCTGCCTCTGAGACAGGACCTTCTAATTCAGGGTCCTTTCAAACATCAAAATCTAATTTCTCTGAAGCTGACTGCATGGAAATTGAACGCTTAATTTTATCAAAGCGTGGATTTTCGGAGCCAGTAATTGATACCTTAATACAGGCTAGGAAACCTGTTACCAGGAAAATTTACCATAAGATATGGCGTAAATACTTACACTGGTGCGAATCCAAGAGTTACTCATGGAGTAAGGTTAGGATTCCTAGGATATTGTCTTTTCTACAAGAAGGTTTAGAAAAGGGTTTATCTGCAAGTTCTTTAAAGGGACAGATCTCAGCTCTGTCCATCCTTTTACACAAACGTCTGTCAGAAGTTCCAGACGTTCAGGCTTTTTGTCAGGCTTTGGCTAGAATTAAGCCTGTGTTTAAGACTGTAGCTCCACCGTGGAGCTTAAACTTAGTTCTTAACGTTTTACTGGGTGTTCCGTTTGAACCCCTTCATTCCATTGATATCAAGCTATTATCTTGGAAAGTTCTGTTTTTAATGGCTATTTCCTCGGCTCGTAGAGTCTCTGAGTTATCAGCCTTACATTGTGATTCTCCTTATCTGATTTTTCATTCAGATAAGGTAGTTCTGCGTACTAAACCTGGGTTCTTACCTAAGGTAGTCACTAACAAGAATATCAATCAAGAAATTGTTGTTCCATCATTGTGTCCTAACCCTTCTTCAAAGAAGGAACGACTTCTGCACAATCTAGATGTAGTCCGTGCCCTGAAATTTTATTTACAGGCAACTAAAGATTTTCGCCAAACTTCTTCCCTGTTTGTCGTTTATTCTGGACAGAGGAGAGGTCAAAAAGCATCTGCTACCTCTCTCTCTTTTTGGCTTCGTAGCATAATACGCTTAGCCTATGAGACTGCTGGACAGCAACCTCCTGAAAGGATTACAGCTCATTCTACTAGAGCTGTGGCTTCCACTTGGGCCTTTAAGAACGAGGCCTCTGTTGAACAGATTTGCAAGGCTGCAACTTGGTCTTCTCTTCATACTTTTTCCAAATTTTACAAATTTGACACTTTTGCTTCTTCGGAGGCTGTTTTTGGGAGAAAGGTTCTTCAGGCAGTGGTTCCTTCCCTATAGAGATCCTGCCTGACCCTCCCGTCATCCGTGTACTTAGCTTTGGTATTGGTATCCCATAAGTAATGATGACCCGTGGACTGACTACACTTAACAGGAGAAAACATAATTTATGCTTACCTGATAAATTCCTTTCTCCTGTAGTGTAGTCAGTCCACGGCCCGTCCTGTTTGTTATGGCAGGTCTAAATTTTTAAATTATACTCCAGTCACCACTGCACCCTATAGTTTCTCCTTTCTCGTTTGGTTCTCGGTCGAATGACTGGGTGTGACGTAGAGGGGAGGAGCTATATAGCAGCTCTGCTTGGGTGATCCTCTTGCACTTCCTGTTGGGGAGGAGTTAATATCCCATAAGTAATGATGACCCGTGGACTGACTACACTACAGGAGAAAGGAATTTATCAGGTAAGCATAAATTATGTTTTATACAAAAATCTTAAAGCTCACATCAATTTCAAATGTTGGTGATTAATACCCAAATAAACAGATTAGGAACATTTAGTGTTAACATCATCTTATTGTTTAAAAATCCTTTATCTTGAATATTTACTTTATTTTCTATTTAAGTTGTAGTAAGAATGAGTTGCTTGATAGATCAATTGTATTAATCTATTGTTCCTTTATTAGTTCTGAAGGCCAGAGTTCCTATAAGGGACACTTTTTATTCTAAACAAAAATGTATCCTATTTTATTAGATAAATGTAATGGCTGAATTAAGCAAATGGAGACTTACCATCATTGAGCAACACAAATCAGAGCTGAAAAGACAAAGTGAAAAGCACGCAGAACATATTACTCAGCTAAGCAATAAGGTAGACAACCTTCAGGAGCTCCTGCAGAATTATGAAGTTTCCATAAAACGAAAAGATGAGGTAATATTTTAAAGGATTATTCAGAATTCCTTAATTTTAACCCTGTTATATAATGTTTTATTTAGAGATTTGAACCACAAAAAAGTTCTTTTGTGATTCAGAGCATACTGTTTTTAAATGTTCCCAATTTTATTTTTATTATCAAATTTGTTTTGTTCCTATGGTATACCTTGGTAGGTGTCTGGAGCACAGCATGGCAGGAAATGGTACTGCCATGTAGTGCTCTTGAAAATGGATAACAATTGCTGCCAGACATGTGCTAGCTGCTGATTTGATGGCCGCATATATATACCTCTTGTCTATGGTTTACTCAGCGTATTTATCTAGTTTCCAATAATGCATTGCTGCTCATTCAACAAATAAAACTAAGAGAATGAAGCAAATTTGATTTAAGAATTAAATTGGAAAATTGTATGTTCTATCTGAATCATAAAAGAAAAAAAATCATGTGTCGTGCCCCTTTAATGTGTAATTGTTAATGCTTATTTACAGTAGGGAAAATTTATAATTGGGAGCTAATTAATGGGAAGAATTGTACAGTAGGTTGTCCCTTTTTGAATCATTGGTTCTGCCCCTTTAGGGGGTTTGATGACATTACTGAGAGGGTACACTAATGTGCGCATTACCATAGGGGGCATTAGAAGGCAAATGCTGGAAAGAGGATACTAATGGGCCTCTCCAAGCATGATTATCATTATTTTCAACGCTGTATTCTAAAGGCACAAACTGGGTGGGGAAACTCGCTTTGTATCTTAAATTTTCCTCTCTCTGTTTTCAAGGTTCTTTGTTTTATGATTGTTTGGGTTTATCAGCAACTTACACTCTCTGTGACTGAGATAAAGGCTTGCATTCTTGTTAGACCAGCACTGTACATTAGCACGTAATGTTAAGATTAGCTGAATAGTCCGGAATTATTGTGTTTTAGCAGGAAACATAGCAAAGTCCTATTGTCTGTCAATGGTTTCCTAGTCTTCTGTTTACTGTCATCAGAAATTTTATTTATTGGTGTAGTTGTTTAACTGTGCTCCAAGCAAATAAATCTGTTCCAAATCTCTGAACGTGGTTATTTAAGACTCCTGCTTAAGTGACATGAAATCAGACCTTGATCAAGATTAAATGACTATGTGCTGGATTTTATGCATCTGTTAGCAATGGGTGTGGCTGAAATACCTGAACTCAATAGTTATTAGCGGTATCAACATACATTTGGCCATATACGGTATATTTAGCAAGTAGTGTAACACCAAACATTAACGATTTAAAGCAGTGGTTTACAAACTTTTTCTGGCCACTGCCCCCATTGTTCCATAACTTCACCATCAGTGCCCCCTACATATCCAAGTAAAATTTTAACTCAGAATAGCAGTGCACAACCCCTAATGAAGATACTAACACAATATAAGTTTAAAAAGTAACAATTTTGCTTCATTAATTAAAAAGCCACAAAAGGGGGGGTGTCAAGTCCATTTTTTTTATTTATTTTTTTATAGTGGGATGTCCAACAAGCTCATAAAGGTGTGATGGTCAGGTTTCCACATACATTTTGCTATATAGTTTATATACTGATGCCTGCCTATGTGCTTATCCAGTTCTCAGAATTGCTGCACATAGTTAAACATATTTTATAAAGTGTTTACTGGCCCTTTCAAATGGTGGTCAAGCTGAATATTGAGAATTCTTGATTTTTGGTATTTACTAACAAGCATTTCTTTTTTAATTATATTAGTGGAAGTGCTATTTTTTTTCTTTGAGAAATACAGTATATTTCTTTTCTAAGACATGGAGAGTCCACAACGCAATTTCATTTACTAGTGGGATATTTAACTCCTGGCCAGCAGGAGGAGGCAAAGAGCACCACAGCAAAGCTGTTAAGTGTAACTTCCCTTACCCATAATACTCAGTCATTCTCTTTGCTTCTGTCAATGGAGGTTGTGCGAAGTTGGTGTCTGAAGATATTAATCCTTTTATGAGTACTCTTCCCTGCAAGCAAGGATTGGGGTCTAGCTGTGCTCATGTCAATCTCTTTAGTTTAGTTTGAGTTTGAGAAGCTTATTTCTCCTGTTAAGTGTAGTCAGTCCACGGGTCATCCATTACTTATGGGATTATAACTCCTCCCTAACAGGAAGTGCAAGAGGATCACCCAAGCAGAGCTGCTATATAGCTCCTCCCCTCTACGTCATATCCAGTCATTCTCTTGCACCTAACTAAAGATAGGACGTGTGAGAGGACTGTGGTGTGTTAAACTTAGTTTTTATTTCTTCAATCAAAAGTTTGTTATTTTAAACGGCACCGGAGTGTGTTGTTTGTTCTCAGGCAGCATTAGAAGAAGAATCTGCCTGAGTTTGTCTATGATCTTAGCGGTCGTAACTAAGATCCACTTGCTGTTCTCGGCCATTCTGAGGAGTGAGGTAACTTCAGAACAGGGGATAGCATGCAGGGCCCACCTGCAAGGAGGTATGTGCAGTAAATTATTTTCTAAGGAATGGAATTGACTGAGAAAATACTGCTAATACCGATGTAATGTAAGTGCAGCCTTAAATGCAGTAGTAGCGACTGGTATCAGGCTGATATGTATGTATACTCTGAGGTATTTCTGGGGAATGTAATTTCACTAAGAAAATACTGTCAATATTAAAGTAATATTTGAGCCTGCACTGCAGTGAAAGCGACTAGCAGCAGGCTTATTAATAACACTTCGTAATTTTCAATTTTTAAAACGTTTACTGGCATGTTAATCGTTTTTTCTGAAGTACTTGGTGATAAAACTTTATGGGCATGATTTTACCACATGGCTGTCGTTTTTTTTCTGAATAGAAACAGTTTACTGAGCTTCCCCACTGTTGTAATATGAGTGGGAGGGGCCTATTTTAGCGCTTTATTGCGTAGTAAAAATTTAGTCACAGTCTTCCTATTTCTTCCTCCATGATCCAGGACGTCTCTACAGAGCCCAGGGGTCTCCAAAACTAGTTTTGAGGGAGGTAATCAGTCACAGCAGACCTGTGACAGTGTGTTTGACTGTGATAAAAACGTTTATTATTTCAACTGTTATCCGTTTTGGGTATTAAGGGGTTAATCATCCTTTTGCTGGTGGGTGCAATCCTCTGCTAACTTTATACATTTTCTGTTAAAATTTGGTTGTTTTAACATATTTGGTTCATTGTTAATTCAACTGTGTCACATTTTTATTTTTCTTAAAGGCGCAGTAGCGTTTTTTATATAGCTTGTAAATTTATTTAAGAGTTTTTTTCCAAGCTTGCTAGTGTTATTGCTAGTCTGTTTAAACATGTCTGACACAGATGAATCTGTTTGTTCACTATGTTTAAAGGCCAATGTGGAGCCCAATAGAAATTTGTGCACTCAATGTATAGATGTTACTTTGAATAAAAGTCAAACTTTATATGTTAAAAAAATATCACCAGGGGGGGCGGAGCCAGCTGGGTAGATGAGCGGTCGCATATTCCATGAGCTCTGAACAGACCTTTATCTTCTACCGCTCATTTACCTTAAAAAAGCAACCAAAGCATCTTAGATTTCCCTAATCTGCCTACTGATCAGCTCTAGCCTGGACATCTTGTATTGAGAGCAACGAGAGGTTGCATTCATTTGAGAACACTTGATACTTGCTAAGCGGCTGAGTGAACCTGGCGGCCATCTTGGATGCCGGATGGGAACGGCTCCAATTTTTCCAATATCGCAAGGGCCTAAATAAACTCAAAATCCGACCCAAGTGCCTTACAACAGATCCCTGGGGATAGGTATCTTTTGCCCCACTGACGGCAGTTTAACTATACTTAACAATTTTGGAAACCCCGTTTCTAACCTCTTCTAGCGCAATACACGCGTGAGGCTATGGCTGCGCTCTTTCTTAATCAGATGGCAGAGCTATTGGTGCGTCACAATGAAGTCCTTCTAGAAGCAGTAACTGAAGCTTTCAAGTCCCTCTCTACATGCACTCCTACTCCGGGTGTCCCGGCTGAGAGCGCATTACAGAGGAGCTCAGAAACATCAACTGTCTCACTAAAGCCGACAGCCAAGAGGGTAATATCGGAACACCTTCCACTATTCTTGGGCATGGTGGAAACAGAGGAACAGTGTGTTGGCGCTGCACCGGACACTGGTGGTGAGCTGCGTGTTTTACACTTTTCTCCTGCACCTCTCTCATTGATAGATGGTCCCCAGTCACACCGCAGGGAACAACTTATCCTCGCTGTGCAATCACCCTATGGGCTCCTGTGCCCTACATCAAAGGCAGACATTGCAAGATTTATGAGCTTTGGGTCCCTATTGAAGCAGAAAGTCACTCGAGAGGAATCTGCAGCAAGTAAAATACATTTTGGGGCCTGTGCATACCCTTGGAGTAACTGGCAGCTGCTATATTTAGAGGCTCAGGTTTGCTTCTTGAAATGTGGCGTGGGTTGAGACTTGCCTTGTACAGGGTGGTCAGTGTTGGACTATCAGAACTGCTTAACTCTATACATATGTTTTACAGCTGACAATAATACTTGTTTTTTCTAACACAGGCACATTGAATGAAAGGTTTAATATACAGGTTTCACAAAATACTTTGCTATCACAGACCTTCCGTAGGTATACCTAACTGTCCTCATACAAATTTTTTGACTAAGTTTGTTAATATTTTATAGAGTAAGATATCAAACTTTGTTTTAATATATGCCAATTGGTTTGCATTGTAGGGTGACAGCACTGTTTGTATGCCTTATTATACTGTATTTACTGGCTCCTTATTGTCTACACCTACTGGGAAATAGCATCCAAATATCTCATTACATATTCCTTCATGTTTGTGGGCTTTCATATTGCTTGAATAAGCATGGAGCTGAGGTGAGATTTGTGAGCATGACATCTCGCTGCCGGCGGCCGGGGCAGCGTGATGCCTATATTTAACAGGTTCATAGCTCCATAGCATAGTCCCAGATATGGTCTGTTACAGTACCAACAGTGTACCAAGGGTTAATACCAGATGAACAATGTCCTGCATAGGGAATCAGCAATTCACAACCCAGCCAGTTTCAGGTTTAAAACAGAATGTCTACTTTATTTGAAGGCAGCACACAGATTTATACACCCTGGCTTCAGGTTACAAAGGGCATTGGTTTAACAGTAAAGCAAACATATGAACAATGCATCAAACCTCTAACAATTGTCTATTCACAGGTAAAACAGATTAACATATTAAGTTAATTAACTAGGGAAGAACGTTTACTCAGACAATCTGATGTTGGGCAGTCTAGTTAACATAATCACACAAGGACACAATCAGTTTACCCAGACAGACTCCTGAGACACAATCAGATCTGAAACATACATAGAATACATCTTATTACTGAATATAGGAACAGTTCTTATTAGCTATAAAGTCTTTTATGCCCACTTGGCTTATAGAGTCACAATTGCTCCCACAAGGGGCACTCACACCCTGTACCCATCCTGTATTTATGGATACAGGGTGACATAGACATAAGACAGAGTTATGAAAGTACATGGGGTGTCCAGCATATAAAATTCCATATTTCCATGCAGTCTCTGGGTATCCTTAAGCCCATGTACCTCCAGCCCAAAGAATGTTCCATAACAGGCCCTCCAATGTACAGTGGCGAGATTGGTTTTGTCACATCTCTCCCCTTTTCCAAACAGACTAACAGGGTATCTGACCTCCTGCCGGTCAGTGCCCTGGTTAGTCCAGCAACCCACCCATAAAACACAATTAGTAGTACAGCCCACCCACAATAAATGGTTACTACACCTGAGTACGGGGAAAACTTGTCCATGTCCAGGTACCTCACCACAGCTGTGTGGGGGACTGGTACGCTGAATTGGTGGGTTGCAAGGTGGGCAGAGACCAGCTGTACTCTGCCCGGGTGCCAGCACTACCATGGAAGTAGCCTGGTGGGAGCCTGGTTGCTGGAGGGGGAGACCGACTGTCTCCCCTTTGGATACATAGCTGTGCTGCTGGAGGGGGAGACCATTCGTCTCCCCTTTGGCTAAACAGCCGTGTTGCTGGGGGACAGGACCAACTGTCCCTACCCCTTGTAACGCAGCCTGCCGCTGGGGAATGGAGTCTGGGCTCCCAAAGTCAGGCTCTGCAAAGGACTCCCATAACAAGCCAGGACCATCAAACTCCTCTCCCTCTGGTTTGTCATGCTCGGCTGTCCAGGGTATATAATGTGCCATATACCACCAGAGCGCCTGGTAGGCATGTCAGTTTGCTGGGACAATCCATCTGGATTCCCGTTATGAGAGAGAATTCCTGTCCATACAAACAAGGGTTCAAATTCCTCAGTGCCCAGACCAGGGCCAAACAGTCCTTCAAAATCCCATCAGCTTCTTTACGAGTTTTCTGTACCTGCTCTTTATAGGTATCCACAATCCCTTCATACTGACATAGGGTGCCCTTGAGTTGCTGCACCTCACTATGAGCCAGCGTCAGCTTCTCCTCAAGTGTCGCTAAGTTTGTCTTTAAGGTTTCATGTCCCACTCTCAAGCTGGTGTTTTCTGCAGTCTGTCGGTGCAGCTTGTCTAGCAGAGATTCACGTTCTAAACGTGCTTTTTCCTCTGCGCTCCTCTTCTCCTTCATCAGCGCATTGTAACGGGACCTCCACATATCAATAGCGGATAGAGATTTACTGAGCTCATCGTCCTGGGGCTTAGCAGCAGGTGGGTCAGTCTCTGCTGCATGGATCTGGGCACGGGTAGTCACAGAGTTAACATCAGCGGGACCCATAGGAGCGTAGGCAGAAACAAGGGGGGCCAAGTCATTTCCAAGAAGAACATCAGCAGGTAAGTCCTTCTTGACCCCCACATTCACAGGTCTAGCGCCCACTCCCCAATCCAAATGTACCCTGGCAACAGGTAGGCTGAACACATCGCCCCCTGCTAACCTCACAGCCACAGTGTCTCCCGTGTACTGTTTCTCAGACACCAAGTTCTTTTGAAGCAAGGTCATGGTAGCACCAGTATCCCGTAGACCACTGACCTTCTTCCCATTCACTTTAACCAGTTGCCGGTTATTCCGATGGGCAGCTTGCACAAGGTCTGCCTCATGTAGGATGCTCCAGCATTCTTGCGCCTCTACGTAGCGGGCCGTAGGCTGAGGATTACGTGGGATTCCGCCGGCGGGTCTTCTCCAGGACTGCGCTTGGTTCGCTGCATTTAGGGGACACTCTGGTCTTTTGTGCCCTAGTTTCTTACATCTAAAGCACCGAATAGGTTGTGAGTAGCACCGCAAATTGAACAGGGCTCTCTGAGGGTAGTTCGTGGCCGGAGGCCGTGTGGTATAGCGGTGCGCCGGGGTTTGGTAACTGGCAGCTGCTGGGGTGACTGGGGGTCTGTACTCCACTCTAGCAGGGGGCTTAGTGGTAGCAGTGTCCAGTTTGCGGGCATCCGTATACTCATCTGCCAAGCGAGCCGCTTCCTGCAGGGTGGAGGGTTTACGGTCCCGAACCCACTCTCGAACTCCTGCGGGTAACTTGTCGAAGCAATGTTCCAACAGGAATAGCTGCAGCACCTCTTCCCCAGATATGGCTTGGCACCCCGCTATCCAGTGAGCTGCTGTGCGGTGCACCTTACATGCCCACTCAAGGTAGGAATCTCCAGCTAATTTAACAGTGTCTCTGAACCGCCTCCGGTATGCCTCCGGTGTAACCGCATACCTGGAGAGCAGAGCCTCTTTTACAGTATTATAATCCCTGACTTCCTCATCTGGAATGGCCCGAAAAGCCTCTCTGGCCCGGCCGGATAATTTTCCAGATAATATCGTGACCCAGTCCTCTGCGGGTACCTTGTGTAGTGCACATTGCCTCTCAAAATCCGCAAGGTACCCATCAATCTCTCCTTCTGTTTCCAGGAAGTTTTTAAAAGCTGCAAAATTTACTTTTCTCTTTTCCATCTTAGTCAGTATTGTAATAATCCCTATCTTCCTGAGGTTACTGGCTTGTGTAGTTGCTCTTCTGGGCGATAAGGTTCATTCCGTCGCTGCCACCAATGTTACAGTACCAACAGTGTACCAAGGGTTAATACCAGATGAACAATGTCCTGCATAGGGAATCAGCAATTCACAACCCAGCCAGTTTCAGGTTTAAAACAGAATGTCTACTTTATTTGAAGGCAGCACACAGATTTATACACCCTGGCTTCAGGTTACAAAGGGCATTGGTTTAACAGTAAAGCAAACATATGAACAATGCATCAAACCTCTAACAATTGTCTATTCACAGGTAAAACAGATTAACATATTAAGTTAATTAACTAGGGAAGAACGTTTACTCAGACAATCTGATGTTGGGCAGTCTAGTTAACATAATCACACAAGGACACAATCAGTTTACCCAGACAGACTCCTGAGACACAATCAGATCTGAAACATACATAGAATACATCTTATTACTGAATATAGGAACAGTTCTTATTAGCTATAAAGTCTTTTATGCCCACTTGGCTTATAGAGTCACAATTGCTCCCACAAGGGGCACTCACACCCTGTACCCATCCTGTATTTATGGATACAGGGTGACATAGACATAAGACAGAGTTATGAAAGTACATGGGGTGTCCAGCATATAAAATTCCATATTTCCATGCAGTCTCTGGGTATCCTTAAGCCCATGTACCTCCAGCCCAAAGAATGTTCCATAACAGGCCCTCCAATGTACAGTGGCGAGATTGGTTTTGTCACATGGTCTTACACCACAATGCATATCAATGTACATGAGCAGTGCCCTACCTTGTTGCTATATGCTCAACTTTCAGATTTTCCCCTGGTATCCTACCTACAATTGCTGTAAAACAATGGCAAACTCATGTGTATTCTGTATTGCTTCTGTGGGATTGTAGCTCAGAAATGCTGTAACTATACTACTGACTAATATCTATCTTATGTAGAGGAGGTTTATTTGTACATGTGTAAGGTTCTAATTGCTCATTCTGTGCTAAAGTTATAGATTTGATCTCGCTTATTTATCTGCAACTGTTGTGTAACCATGTCATACCCCTACGCTATCAATATTACTTATATTTGCATGTGTATACAGGAGAGCTGTTCCCATACTGCTAACTAATACCTATCCTATGCTATGACCTCAGTCTCTTCAGGATGCCCTTTTTTTTAGCGCAGGCTGGACCTGCACCTATACTCAGCTTCTTATTATTATGTTCAGCACACCACCTCCCCCCCCCCCATAGTGGAATATACCTCCTAATTTAGGAGGGTTAACTCTGCGGCTCCTCTTGCCTATGCCGCACCCTTATTCTTATTCATCCCACCATATAATTTACGCATTAGAATGCTTTTCTCTTTTTTCACGAACCTAATATATATACTTCCCTAAGCATCTCTTATATAACTAATGGAGCCTACTCGGTCCTAAATGTTCATAATGGGAATTCTATTTTTACGTGAAAAAATAACTTAGCAGAAAAATAACCTATAAAATCTGAGGTCACAATTGTGAGATCCAAGAGCGGTCTCTCTTTTTCCTTTTACCTTCCCTCACTTTCAGTTATTTCCCTTATGTTTGGTCCATGATGGACCTCTAGCGTGGATTAAAGAAGGTTTACCTCGACATAGGCATTGCACAATAAATTTGTTGTTCAGTTTAAGTTCTATTATGTAACATTTTCAGAAAACCTACTGTATGCCATTTTTGTTACATACCTATACTGTTTGTATGTCTATTTTGCGTACCTCAATAAAAAATAATAAAAAAAAAAAAAAAAAAAATATCACCAGACAACGAGGGGGAAGTTATGCCGACTAACTCTCCTCACGTGTCAGTACCTTCGCCTCCCGCTCAGGAGGTGCGTGATATTGTGGCGCCAAGTACATCAGGGCGGCCCATACAAATCACTTTGCAAGACATGGCTAATGTTATGACTGAAGTACTATCTAAATTGCCAGAATTAAGGGGTAAACGCGATCACTCTGGGGTAAGAACAGAGTGCGCTGATAATAATAGAGCCATGTCTGATACTGCGTCACAATTTGCAGAACATGAGGACGGAGAGCTTCATTCTGTGGGTGACGGATCTGATCCAAGTAAACTGGATTCAGAGATTTTAAATTTAAGCTTGAGAACCTCCGTGTATTACTAGGGGAGGTATTAGCGGCTCTGAATGATTGTAACACGGTTGCAATTCCAGAGAAAGTATGTAGGCTGGATAAATATTTTGCGGTACCGACGTGTACTGACGTTTTTCCTATACCTAAAAGGCTTACAGAAATTGTTAACAAGTAGTGGGATAGACCCGGTGTGCCCTTTTCATCCCCTCCTATATTTAGAAAGATGTTTCCAATAGACGCCACCACACGGGACCTATGGCAGACGGTCCCTAAGGTGGAGGGAGCAGTTTCTACTCTGGCTAAGCGCACCACTATCCCGGTGGAGGATAGCTGTGCTTTTTCAGATCCAATGGATAAAAAGTTAGAGGGTTACCTTAAGAGAATGTTTGTTCAGCAAGGTTTTATATTACAACCCCTTGCATGCATCGCGCCTGTCACTGCTGCGGCGGCATTCTGGTTTGAGTCTCTGGAAGAGACCCTTAGCACAGCTCCATTGGATGAGATTATGAACAAGTTTAAAGCCCTTAAGCTAGCTAATTCATTTATTTCTGATGCCGTAGTACACTTAACCAAACTTACGGCTAAGAACTCCGGATTCGCCATTCAAGCGCGTAGAGCGCTGTGGCTTAAATCCTGGTCAGCTGATGTGACTTCTAAATCTAAATTGCTTAATATTCCTTTCAAAGGGCAGACATTATTCGGGCCCGGCTTGAAAGAAATTATCGCTGACATTACTGGAGGTAAGGGCCATGCCCTGCCTCAAGACAGGGCCAAACCAAAGGCTAAACAGTCTAATTTTCGTGCCTTTCGTAACTTCAAGGCAGGAACAGCATCAACTTCCTCCGCTCCAAGATAGGAAGGAACTGTTGCTCGCTACAGACAGGGCTGGAAACCTAACCAGTCCTGGAACAAGGGCAAGCAGGCCAGAAAACCTGCTGCTGCCCCTAAGACAGCATGAAGTGAGGGCCCCCGATCCGGAAACGGATCTAGTGGGGGGGCACACTTTCTCTCTTCGCCCAGGCTTGGGCAAGAGATGTCCAGGATCCCTGGGCGTTGGAGATCATATCTCAGGGATATCTGCTGGACTTCAAAGCTTCTCCTCCACAAGGGAGATTTCATCTTTCAAGGTTATCAGCAAACCAGATAAAGAAAGAGGCGTTTCTACGCTGTGTACAAGACCTCTTACTAATGGGAGTGATCCACCCAGTTCCGCGGTCGGAACACGGGCAAGGGTTCTATTCAAATCTGTTTGTGGTTCCCAAAAAAGAGGGAACCTTCAGACCAATCTTGGACTTAAAGATCCTAAACAAATTCCTAAGAGTTCCATCGTTCAAAATGGAAACTATTCGAACCATCTTACCCATGATCCAAGAGGGTCAGTACATGACCACAGTGGATTTAAAGGATGCCTACCTTCACATACCGATTCACAAGGATCATTACCGGTATCTAAGATTTGCCTTCCTAAACAGGCATTACCAGTTTGTAGCTCTTCCCTTCGGGTTAGCTACGGCTCCAAGAATCTTTACAAAGGTTCTGGGCTCTCTTCTGGCGGTACTAAGACCGCAAGGCATAGCGGTAGCTCCGTACCTAGACGACATTCTGATACAAGCGTCAAGTTTCCAAACTGCCAAGTCTCATACAGAGTTAGTTCTGGCATTTCTAAGGTCGCATGGGTGGAAGGTGAACATAGAAAAGAGTTCTCTATTGCCACTCACAAGAGTTCCCTTTCTAGGGACTCTTATAGATTCTGTAGAAATGAAAATTTACCTGACGGAGGACAGGTTATCAAAACTTCTAAATGCTTGCCGTGTCCTTCATTCCATTCAACACCCGTCAGTGGCTCAGTACATGGAGGTAATCGGCTTAATGGTAGCGGCAATGGACATAGTACCATTTGCGCGCCTGCATCTCAGACCGCTGCAATTGTGCATGCTAAGTCAGTGGAATGGGGATTACTCAGATTTGTCCCCTCTGCTAAATCTGGATCAAGAGACCAGAGATTCTCTTCTATGGTGGCTTTCTCGGCCACATCTGTCCAAGGGGATGCCCTTCCGCAGGCCAGATTGGACGATTGTAACAGACGCCAGCCTTCTAGGTTGGGGCGCAGTCTGGAATTCCCTGAAGGCTCAGGGATCATGGACTCAGGAGGAGAGACTCCTTCCAATAAACATTCTGGAATTAAGAGCAATTTTCAATACTCTTCTGGCTTGGCCTCAGTTATCAACTCTGAGGTTCATCAGGTTTCAGTCGGACAACATCACGACTGTGGCTTACATCAACCATCAAGGAGGAACAAGGAGTTCCCTAGCGATGATGGAAGTCTCAAAGATAATTCGCTGGGCAGAGTCTCACTCTTGCCACCTGTCAGCGATCCACATCCCAGGCGTGGAGAACTGTGAGGCGGATTTTCTAAGTTGCCAGACCTTTCATCCGGGGGAGTGGGAACTTCATCCGGAGGTGTTTGCCCAACTGCTTCATCATTGGGGCAAACCAGATCTGGATCTCATGGCGTCTCGCCAGAACGCCAAGCTTCCTTATTACGGATCCAGTTCCAGGGACCCGGGAGCGGTGCTGATAGATGCTCTGACAGCACCTTGGGTCTTCAACATGGCTTATGTGTTTCCACCTTTCCCGATGCTTCCTCGATTGATTGCCAGGATCAAACAGGAGAGAGCATTGGTGATTCTAATAGCGCCTGCGTGGCCACGCAGGACCTGGTATGCAGATCTAGTGGACATGTCGTCCTGTCCACCATGGTCTCTGCCTCTGAGACAGGACCTTCTGATTCAGGGTCCTTTCAAACATCCAAATTTAATTTCTCTGAGGCTGACTGCATGGAGATTGAACGCTTGATTCTATCAAAGCGTGGATTCTCAGAGTCAGTGATTGATACCTTAATACAGGCTAGGAAACCTGTTACCAGGAAAATTTACCATAAAATATGGCGTAAATACTTATATTGGTGCGAATCCAAGAGTTACTCATGGAGTAAGGTTAGGATTCCTAGGATATTGTCTTTTCTACAAGAAGGTTTAGAAAAGGGTTTATCTGCTAGTTCGTTAAAGGGACAGATTTCAGCTCTGTCTATCCTTTCACACAAACGTCTGGCAGAAGTTCCAGACGTTCAGGCTTTTTGTCAGGCTTTGGCTACGATTAAGCCTGTGTTTAAGACTGTTGCTCCGCCGTGGAGCTTAAACTTAGTTCTTAACGTTCTGCAAGGTGTTCCGTTTGAACCCCTTCATTCCATCGATATCAAGCTGTTATCTTGGAAAGTTCTGTTTTTAATGGCTATTTCCTCGGCTCGAAGAGTCTCCGAGTTATCGGCCTTACATTGTGATTCTCCTTATCTGATTTTTCATTCAGACAAGGTAGTTCTGCGTACTAAACCTGGGTTCTTACCTAAGGTAGTCACTAACAAGAATATCAATCAAGAGATTGTTGTTCCATCATTGTGTCCTAACCCTTCTTCAAAGAAGGAACGACTTTTGCACAATCTGGACGTCGTCCGTGCCCTGAAATTTTATTTGCAGGCAACTAAAGATTTTCGTCAAACTTCTTCCCTGTTTGTCGTTTATTCTGGACAGAGGAGAGGTCAAAAAGCTTCGGCTACCTCTCTCTCTTTTTGGCTTCGTAGCATAATACGTTTAGCCTATGAGACTGCTGGACAGCAGCCTCCTGAAAGGATTACAGCTCATTCTACTAGAGCTGTGGCTTCCACTTGGGCCTTTAAGAATGAGGCCTCTGTTGAACAGATTTGCAAGGCTGCAACTTGGTCTTCACTTCACACTTTTTCAAAATTTTACAAATTTGACACTTTTGCTTCTTCGGAGGCTGTTTTTGGGAGAAAGGTTCTACAGGCAGTGGTTCCTTCCGTGTAAAGATCCTGCCTGTCCCTCCCGTCATCCGTGTACTTTTAGCTTTGGTATTGGTATCCCATAAGTAATGGATGACCCGTGGACTGACTACACTTAACAGGAGAAAACATAATTTATGCTTACCTGATAAATTCATTTCTCCTGTAGTGTAGTCAGTCCACGGCCCGCCCTATTTTTTACGGCAGGTCTAAATTTTAATTAAACGCCAGTCACCACTGCACCCTATAGTTTCTCCTTTCTCGTATGGTTTTGGTCGAATGACTGGATATGACGTAGAGGGGAGGAGCTATATAGCAGCTCTGCTTGGGTGATCCTCTTGCACTTCCTGTTAGGGAGGAGTTATAATCCCATAAGTAATGGATGACCCGTGGACTGACTACACTACAGGAAAAATGAATTTATCAGGTAAGCATAAATTATATTTTTTATTAACGGTAAATCCGTGAGCAGTTTAATTTTCACGCTGTTCCTAGTGGCACAGTATTTCACCTCGCTTCTCACTTCTATTTTTCCGTAGTGGAGCCTAGTGAGTTTACATTGCGCTGAGGTGTATTGCGTTGCAGTGCTCTCTCGGAAGTTTTACTATCCTTTTCATCAACAAATCGTTTTGTTTTTTTCAAGCAGAATAGTCTTGTTTTCCTCTGTCTGGCGGGGTGTCAATTCCTGTCCGGTAGGAGCTGCAGGCAATCTAAGAGGTTGCTTTGAAGGATTCTTTATTGTTTGCAAAAATTACAAATCCTAATATATTTTTGTCAGTTTTTATTCTTTTTCAAATGTATTATCTGTTTAATCTGTAAAATGGATTCAGAGTTAGAGCAATCTATGTCTGTTGATAAATGTTTACTATGTTTTGAAGGTTCAAATTGTTTTGCAAATGCAATTTTGTTCCTCATGTTTATCCAAAAGTTTAAAATGTAAAGACAAATTACTCCCTTCTGAGCCAAATGTCTCTCAGGATAATGCTGTGCGTGATATGCCTCAGCTTTCTCCTCAAACGTCCCAAGCTTTACTCGTTTCCAATACTGTGCCTTCTGTGTCCTCTCAACCACCTGGGGGTGTTTATTTACCTGGGGATTTTGCCGCTCAGATTACCTCTGAAGTAACGGCGGCTTTGTCAGCTTTCCCTTCTTCGAGTAAGCGAAAGTGAAAATCTAAACATTTGACCGATAGTAAGGCTTCTGACCCCTCTAAATCTGTGCTGGTCAACTTTTCTCAATTGTCTGATGAGGAAAATACTTCAGTAGCTTCTGAAAGTGAAATTTCAGACTGACTCTTTGACAGTGAAATCTTCAGAATCTGAAGAGGTTAATTTTAGATTCTTCGGTTACTTCTGAAGGAGGTTTTAGCTACTTTGGACGACTCTGAACCTTCGGTTTCTGCCAATTCTAAGACGTCTTCTAAGCTGGATACAGTTTATGATTCTCCTTCTTCTGACAATGTTTTTCCTGTTCCTAGGAACATTTCAGAAGTTATAGCACAGGAGTGGGATAAGCCAGGGGTTCCGTTTTCTCCTTCCCGTGTTTTTAAAAAGATGTTTCCTGTTGCTGACTCTATTAGAAACTCATGGCGCACCGTTCCTAAGGTAGAAGGTGCTATTTCTACTCTAGCTAAGAGAACTACCATTCCTATAGAGGATAGTTGTTCTTTTGAAGGATCCTATGGATAAAAAGCTGGAGGCTTATTTAAAAAAGATTTATGTCCATCAGGGTTTACAATGGCAAACTGCGGCAAGTATTGCCAAGGTTGCGGGAGCAGCATCTTATTGGTGCGATGCCCTGTCTGATCTGATTTCAGAAGAGACTACAGTAGAGGAGTTCCAAGACAGGATCAAGGCTCTTAAACTGGCCAATACCTTCATCTGTGATGCCAACATGCAGGTAATTATTCACTGTTTTTAGCTCACAGAGCTCTGTGGTTAAAATTTTGGTCAGCTGATGTTTCTTCAAAAGCCAAGCTTTTGGCTTTGCCCTATAAGGGTAAAACTTTGTTTGGACCTGGTCTGGCGGAGATTACGGGTGGAAAGGAATCTTTCCTACCTCAGGACAAGAAGAATAGACCGAAGGGTCGTCAGACTTCTAATTTTCGTTCCTTTTGGAATTTTAAGGGACAGAAGTCCTCCTCTTCTTCTTCCAAACCAGACCAATCCAGGTCCTCTCGGAAATCCAGCAAGCCCTGGAACAAGGGAAAACAAACAAGAAGCCTTCAGCTGACTCTAAATCAGCATGAAAGGTCTGCCCCGATCCAATTCTGGATCAGGTGGGGGGCAGGCTTTCTCCTTTTTTTTTCCGACAGGCTTGGATACGCGGTGTCCCAGATCCATAGGCTGTGGACATAGTAACCCAGGGGTACACAATAGGATTCAAATCTCGCCCTCCAAGGGGCAGATTTCTCCTATCAAGACTATCCTCAAACCAGGTAAAGAGGGAGGCCTTCTTAAATTGCGTAAAGTACCTATCCTCCCTGGAAGTTATCGTACCAGTCCCTCCAGAGGAACAGGGTCTAGGATTCTATTAAAATCTATTTGTGGTTCCCAAGATGGAACTTTTTGACCAATCCTAGATCTCAAATGCCTCAACAAATTCCTCAGAGTTCCGTCCTTCAAGATGGAAGCTGTTCGTTGACTTCTTCCATTGATTCAGGAAGGTCAGGTCATGATGACCATACACCTGAAGGACACATACTTACACGTTCCCATACACAGGGATCATTTCTAAGGTTTGCTTTTCTGGACAAACATTTCCAGTTTATTGATCTTCCCTTTGGTCTTGCCACAGCTCCCAGAGTATTCACAAAGGTTGTGGGAGCTCTATTGGCAATAATCAGATCCCAGGGAATTGTGGTGGCACCTTATCTAGACGACATTTTAGTTCAGACGTAATCTTTCTCTCATACAGATGTTATCTTTTCTACGTTCCCACGGGTGGAAATTTAATCTGGAAACGAGTTCTCTAGTTCCATCTACAAGAGTGATTTTCCTAGGGACAATCATAGATTCTGTCCATAAATATTTTCCTGTCGGACGTCAGAAAGTTCAAGCTTCTGAATTCTTGCCTTTCCCTCCAGTCTGCTTTTCGTCCATCAGTGGCTCAATGCATGGAGGTGATTTGGTCTGATGGTGGCTTCTATGGACGACATTCCTTTTGCTCGGTTCCATTTGCGACCACTGCAGTTTGGCATGCTCCGTCAATGGAACGGAAACCATTCAGATTTATCACAGAGGATAAATCTGGACCCCCTATCAAGAGACTCTTTCGTGGTGGATTTCCCAGGAAAATATATCGGGAACTTGTTTCCTGAGACCTTCCTGGGTGATTGTGACTACGGACGCCAGCCTGTTAGGCTGGGGAGCTGTTTGGGATTCTCTGAAGGCTCAAGGCCTGTGGTCTGTGGCCATCTTGGAGTTGAGAGCAATCGTCAATGCCTTGACAGCTTGGCCTCAATTATCTTTAGTCCGGTTTATCAGATTCCAGTCAGACATCACCACCTCAGTGGCTTACATCAACCACCAGGAAGGGACTCTGAGTTCCTTAGCCATGAAGGAGGTGACTCGCATTCTGCAGTGGGTGGAAGCTCACGATTGTCTGCTATCTGCCATCCACATTCCAGGAGTGGACAATTAGGAGGCAGATTTTCTGAGCAGACAGACTATTCATCCCGGGGAGTGGGCTCTCCATCCAGAGGTGTACTCCAGGATAACCCTCATGTGGGGGTTCCGGAATTGGATCTGATGGCGTCTCGTCAGAACGCCAAGCTTCCAAAGTACGGTTCAAGGTCAAGAGATCCTCAGGCCGCCCTGATAGATGCCATGGCTGTTCTTTAGGATTTCAGGCTAGCTTACCTGTTTCCTCCGTTTGCTCTTCTTCCACGAGTCATTGCTCGTATCAAGCAGGAGAGAGCGTCTGTGATCCTAATAGCTCCTGCCCGGCCTTGCAAAATCTGGTTTGCAGATCTGGTGAAGATGTCATCTCTTCCTCCTTGCACGTTACCTCTGAGGAAGGACCTTCTCATTCAGGGTCCATTCCTCCATCCAAATTTAGATTCTCTGAAGCTGACTGCTTGGAGATTAAACGGCTAGTTCTGTCTAGATGCGGTTTTTCGGAGGCAGTCTTTGATACTATGCTTCAGGCTCGTAAACCTGTTGCTCATAAGATTTACCATAAGGTGTAGCGTAAATATCTTTTTTGGTGTGAAGCTAAAGGTTTTCTTGGAGTCGGGGGAGGATTCCACAAATGTTATCTTTTCTTCAGGATGGCCTGGAGAAAGGTTTGTCGGTCAGTACTCAAAAAGGTCAGATTTCTGCTCTGTCTATCCTTTTGCACAAACGTCTGGCAGAGTTGCCAAATGTTCAAGCTTTCTTCTATAAGGTAAGACGAGTCCACGGATTCATGCTTTACTTGTGGGATATTTTCCTCCTGCTAACAGGAAGTGGCAAAGAGCACCACAGCAGAGCTGTCTATATAGCTCCTCCCTTAGCTCCACCCCCCTAGTCATTCTCTTTGCCTACTCTAAGTACTAGGAAGGGTAAAGTGAAAGAGGTGATAAAATATTAGTTTTTAATTTCTTCAAGCAAGAGTTTATTTTAAATGGTACCGGTGTGTATTATTTACTCTCAGGCAGCAGATGGATGAAGACTTCTGCCTAGAGGATGATGATCTTAGCATTTGTAACTAAGGTCCAGTGCTGTTCCCACAGAGGCTGAGGAGTACAGGAAACGTCAGTGTGAGGAACGTTTTCATGCTATGCAGCAGTGACCAAACCTGGATTCCTTCCTAAGGTTGTTACTAATAGGAATATCAATCAGGAAATTGTTGTTCCTTCTCTGTGTCCTAATCCTTCTTCTCAGAAGGAGCGTCTGTTGCACAACTTGGACGTGGTTCGTGCTTTGAAGTTTTACTTGCAAGCGACCAAAGATTTCCGTCAAACATCTTCTTTGTTTGTTGTCTATTCTGGAAAACGTAGTGGTCAAAAGGCTTCGGCTACCTCTCTTGCCTTTTGGCTGAAAAGCATCATCCGTTTGGCATACGAGACTGCTGGACAGCAGCCTCCGGAAAGAATTACAGCTCACTTTACTAGAGCGGTGGCTTCCACATGGGCTTTTAAAAATGATGCTTCTGTTGAACAGATTTGTAAGGCTGCGACTTGGTCTTGGTCTTCGCCTCATACCTTTTTACAAATTTTTCAAATTTGATAACTTTGCTTCGTCGGAGGCTATTTTTGGGAGAAAAGTTCTTCAAGCAGTGGTGCCTTCTGTTTAACCATCTGTCTTGTCCCTCCCGTTCATCCGTGTCCTGTAGCTTTGGTATTGTATCCCACAAGTAAAGGATGAATCCGTGGAGTCGTCTTACCTTATAGAAGAAAAGTAAATTTATGCTTACCTGATAAATTAATTTCTTCTATGGTAAGACGAGTCCACGGATTCATCCTTTACTTGTGGTATATTATCCTCCTGCTATCAGGAAGTGGCAGAGAGCACCACAAAAAGTAACATAAATTTACTTTTTGTTCAGGCTCTCGTCAGAATCAAGCCTGTGTTTAAACTGGTTGCTCCTCCTTAGAGCCTTAACCTAGTTCTTAGAGTTTTGCAGCAGGCTTCGTTTCTGCCGATGCATGTTGTTGATATAAAGTTGTTATCTTAGAAGGTTTTGCTTCTCCTTGCTATTTCTTCCGCTCGCAGAGTTTCTCAACTTTCAGCTCTGCAGTGTGATTCACTGTACCTTATCTTTTATGCAGATAAGGTGGTCCTTCATACTAAATTGGGTTTACTCCCTGAAGTGGTGTCGGATCGAAACATTAATCAGGAAATTGTAGTTCCTTCTTTTTGTCCTAATCCTTCTTCTCAAAAGGAACGTCTTTTGCATAACTTGGATGTTGTGCGTACTTCAAGCTACTAAAGATTTTAGGCAATCTTCTGGCCTTTTTGTTGTTTTCTCTGGGAAGCGTAAAGGTCAGAAGACCACTTCTACTACTCTTTCCTTCTGGTTAAGAAGTATGATTCGTTTGGCTTATGCATACTTTTTTCAAATTCTACAAATTTGATACTTTTGCCTTGGCTGAGGCTTATTTTGAGAGAGAGGTTCTTCAAGTGGTGGTGCCTTCTGTTTAGGTCTTCCTGCCTTTTTCTTCCTCCCTGTTCATTCTGTGTCCTCTAGCTTGGGTATTGGTTCACACTAGTAATTGGAATGACGTCGTGGACTCTCCATGTCTTAGGAAAGAAAACAAAATTTATGCTTACCTGATAAATTTCTTTCTTTCCGGACATGGAGTCCACGACCCCGCCTTCTTTTTAAAATATAATTTGGCCCTTTTTTTTTTTAGTAAACCTCAGGCACCTTTTCACCCTTGTGTTTTCTTCTTTTTCCATTTTCCTTCTGCTTAATGACTGAGGATTATGGGTAAGGGAGATTACACTTAACAGCTCTGCTGGGGTGCTTTTTGCCTCATCCTGCTGGCCAGGAGTTGAATATCCCACTAGTAATTGGAATGACATTGTGGTTTCTCCATGTCCGGAAAGAAAGAATTTTATCAGGTAAGCATAAATTTTCTTTTTGTCAACTTAATTTTTCAAAAATGGGGAAATAGTGGACTTTTGTACCCTATTTTATAATATAATGGGAGGGGGGTTAATTTAGAATCCTGACAAACGTTAGAGAGCCCGAGAATAGTTTGCAAACAAATGTTCCTCAACCCTTTGTGCACATAAAGTTCAATAACATTTTTTTTACTAAAGTATATAGTGCATAATTTGTAATTTTATGAAAATAACAAATGAGTACAATAGAACAAAAAGTTGTAATTGCCTTTTGATCCTCCAGTTTGCATGAGGACAGTATAAACTTTGCTTTGGGAATATTTTATGGTGAATAATTAAAGTTAATTACAAATCATCCTAAGCAATTTTCATGCTGTCTACAATTAAAACATTTCTTATTTCATTGTATTGGATTTTTATTTTAGTCAGTTGTTCATTATGATGTAATTATCCAAAAGAGCTGTTATGCAATCATAAATTGCAGTTACACAAGTGCCATAACTGCTGGTATCTAATGTGTGAACTCATTTTAAAAAGATTCTGTTGAATCTAATCTGTATCTTGTTATTACTGGGACACATTACTGTTTTGCTTTAACAGTTAATTTGCATTAATAAATTATGAACATGAATATCAGCAAATAGGTCACATCTTTTTAGAAGCACACAAATTTCTGAAGTCAGAATGTTCCTAGGGATTAACACAGGGAGTCAGTACGTCATGCTGGTATATTCTGAATTTAAATGAGACATTTGCAGTAAATTATGTATTTCCTTTAGACATCCTATGGTCCCATCTATCTACTCAGTTGGCTGGTTTTATTTTATGATGCAACTAAGATAGAAATGTTTTTTTTTTTCAAGCTTACCATTAAATATATATTTAGTATAATTTATTTGCTGCCAGCCCCCTTATTTTTATAATGGAAACATAGTCGTATTGGATATATTAGATGTATTTAGATACAAAGCTTCTATTCACATCAAGAATATATTTTAAATATTTTATTACCTCAGCTGGGGGGGGGGGGGGGAATATATTTTTTCATTGAAAGCTAAATTGCAAATAAAGCCTATTGTGCAATGCTTTGTATAGTGAATAGTTAGCGGTTTATCACGTTGTGAATAAATACATTTGATCAAAGAACACATCCATAATATCATGGTGCTGAAATATTTAAAGCCTCAGCTTAATATTTTAAATCTTGTTATAGTTCTGAACTGCTGAGGCCTTCCTTGACATAATGGTAGCAATTTAAAAAACAAAATTGGCCTGAGTCTTAGCGACTTTTGTTGGGTCTCATATTAAAGATCAATACTATGAATAAGTCCACTCATGGGCCTAAGATTTGGGTGTTTCTTATAAGTAAACTCCATGACTAAAGTAACACTGAGGTCTAATCAAACTATATAGTCTATATTATAATAAATTTGGTGGTTAATATAACCGTTATTGCAAAACAGAGAATCATCTTGAATGGAAAGTAAACCTGAACAAGTGTTGCTAAAAGGTGAAATGTACATATCTTCTGAAGAACACGGGCACTACACAAGGATTCTGTATTGAGTAGATAGAAGTAATTCTAGGTAAATAGACTAATCTCTAGTGATGTTAATCATAATTGTCCTTAAAAGAAAAATATACTGAATCATAGGTAATACACAGGGACAAGTAGATCCATAGAAGCATGTCATTTGGGGCAGGCAGCATCCTGTGTAGTAGATTAGCAGTATTCTTTCTGAGCTGCCATTTCATGTTGCTGTGTAGTATAACAAAGGTTCTACTGACAAATATAAATAATTAGTCTAACTATACAGAACTTTACAGACTAATCGTAATAGATATAACTTAAGACTTGGTAAAAGTGTAGATATAGATGGCATCAGTATCACATCATACCTAGTAGTTATCATATCGGCAGTAGTCTTGTACAAGAGAATTAGATAGTTGTGTGAGGTTGTAAGATTTTCCAGTCTTTCTGCAGAAGGGAACTATGGTCACAGGTAGGGATGCACCGAAATGAAAATTCTGGACCGAAACCGATACAGAAAACTCAGGATGCCCCTGGCTGAAAACCGAAACGAAACCAAAAATTACTTTCTCCAACATTGGTGTGTCCGGTCCACGGCGTCATCCATTACTTGTGGGAAATGTTGTCCCCCACAGGGAAAGGCAAGGAGAGCACACAGCAAGAGCTGTCCATATAGCTCCCCTTTATTCTTCTATCAAGAGTTTGTTATTTTAAAATAGTGCTGGCTTGTACTATTTACTCTATAACAGAAAAGTGATGAAGATTTCTGTTTAAGAGGGCTATGATTTTAGCACAAGTAACTAAAATCCATTACTGTTACCACGCAGGACCGTTGAAACAAGAGAACTTCAGTTGGGGGTAACAGTTTGCAGACTCATCTGCTTCAGGTATGACTAGTCTCCTTCTAACAACACAGGCTAATGCTAGATGAGTCATTTTTCCCCTCAGGGGAAACGGTAAGCCATTTTTCTTTCACCTCAGCAAAAAAGATAACAGGCTTCCCCTTTTTGTTTTTTATGCTGGTAGACACTGTTAGGGGCTAAATCGATTGGTTTTTATTACAATATTATACCATTTGAAATATTTTATAAGCTCACATACACTTGGGGACGTTTTTTATTGATCTGGCTTGTTTTAGACACCTAAATCTAGTCAGGAAGGCCCCTTCACTCTAGTGTGTTGAGGGAGGAAGCCTCATTTTGGCACTTCAGCTGTGCAGTTGAATTTCAAGGCAGTGCATGTGAGAGGGTCCTGTGGTTCAGAAAGTGACTCCAAAAGGCTTTTTTCTGTGAATGGTGACCCCTAAGGAAGGTAAAAAGCTGCAGCAAGGCTGTAGCTGGGATTGTGGTGTGTAAAAACGGTTAAATACAACAATTAGCTCCGGTTTGCTTGTTTTAAGAGCTAGAGTCTCCATATTTGCTGTGCAATACTTTCTAAGCATTAAGACACTGGGGTCCAAATTTCAGAAAAATCGGATATTGCCTTCATAGTTTTTTGAACATTCAGAAATAAATGTGTCATTTTATTATTTAAAGAGACAGTAACGTTTTTGTTTAAAATCGTTTTTATTGCATTGTTTGCCTGCCTAAATCTGTTTAACATGTCTGTTCCATCAGATAACCTATGTTCTGTGTGTATAGAGACAAATGTGGTTCCCCCTTCGAGTGTTTGTGATAATTGCGCCATAGCGTCCAAACAAAATCAGGACAGCACTTGTTGCCCAAGATGATTTATCTAATGAAGGTAGTGGGGATAGCTCTACATCCTCTCCTTCTGTGTCTACACCAGCTTTGCCCGCGCAGGCGACACCTAGCAAAGCGCCAGTGCTTATTTCTATGCAACAATTATCAGCAGTAGTGGATAATTCTATAGCAAATCTTTTATCCAAACTGCCAGTTTTTCAGAGAAAGCGTGATTGTTCAGTTTTAAATACAGATAAAAAGGATGAACAATCAGACGCTGACGATGCCTTATCTATTTTACCCTCACATCAATCGGAATTGGCTGTGAGGGAAGGGCTGTCTGAGGGTGAAATTTCAGACTCAGGAAAAATTTCTCAACAGGCAGAACCTGATCTAGTGGCATTTAAGTTTAAGCTAGAACATCTCTGCGCTTTGCTTAAGGAGGTATTAGCTACTCTGGATGACTGTGATTCCATGGTAGTACCAGAGAAGTTGTGCAAATTGGACAAATTTTTAGAGGTCCCAGTGCACAACGACGCTTTTCCAATACCTAAGAGGGTAGCGAACATAGTGGAAAAGGAGTGGGAGAAGCCAGGTGTACCCTTTGCCCCACCTCCTATATTTAAGAAAATGTTTCCCATAGTAGACCCTAGAAGGGACGCATGGCAAACGGTCCCGAAGGTTGAGGGAGCTGTTTCAACACTAGCGAAGCGCACAACTATTCCTATAGAGGACAGCTGCGCTTTCAAAGATCCTATGGATAAAAAATTGGAAGGATTGCTTAAAAAGATTTTTGTTCAGCAAGGGTTCATCCTTCAACCAGCTACGTGTGTTATTACTGTCACTTCAGCGGCGTCCTTTTGGTTCGAAGAACTAGAAAGGTCGCTCCAGAAAGAGACTTCCTATGAAGAAGTCATGGACAGAATTCACGCATTAAAGTTGGCTAATTCCTTTATATTGGATGCCGCCTTTCAAATAACGAAATTGGCGGCGAAAAACACAGGTTTTGCTATAGTAGCGCGGAGGGCGCTTTGGCTAAAATCCTGGTCGGCAGACGTGTCGTCCAAGACTAAGTTACTGAATATTCCTTTCAAGGGTAAGACCCTTTTTGGGCCGGAATTGAAGGAAATTATTTCAGACATCACTGGGGGTAAGGGCCATGCCCTCCCACAGGATAGGCCTTTTAAGGCTAAGAACAAGTCTAATTTTCGTTCCTTTCGCAATTTCAGGAACAGACCGGCTAATAACTCCACTGCCGCTAGACAAGAAGGTAACGCGGCCCAGCCCAAACCCGCTTGGAAGCCCATGCAAGGCTGGAACAAGGGTAAACAAACCAAGAAACCTGCTGCTGCTACCAAGACAGCATGAAGGGGTAGCCCCCGATCCGGGACCGGATCTGGTAGGGGGCAGACTATCTCTCTTCGCTCGGGCTTGGGCAAGAGATGTTCTGGATCCCTGGGCACTAGAGATAGTTTCCAAGGGATACCTGTTAGAATTCAAGGGACTTCCTCCAAAGGGAAGGTTCCACCTGTCTCGCTTATCTTAAGACCAGATAAAGAAACAGGCATTCTTATATTGTGTAAGAGACCTATCAAAGATGGGAGTGATAAACCCAGTCCCCTCCGGGGAACAAGGTCTAGGGTTTTACTCAAACCTGTTTGTGGTTCCCAAAAAAGAGGGAACTTTCAGGCCAATTCTGGATTTAAAGATATTAAACAAGTTCCTCAGAGTTCCATCCTTCAAGATGGAAACCATTCGGACAATCTTACCAACAATCCAGCAGGGTCAATTTTTGACTACCGTGGATCTGAAGGATGAGTATCTGCATATCCCAATCCACAAATCTCATCATCAGTTCCTGAGGTTCGCCTTTCTGGACAAACATTACCAGTTTGTGGCTCTTCCATTCGGTTTAGCCACCGCTCCCAGAATTTTCACAAAGGTGCTAGGGTCCCTTCTAGCGGTCCTAAGACCGAGGGGCATCGCTGTAGCACCTCATCTAGACGACATCCTAATCCAAGCGTCGTCTCTTTCCAAAGCGAGGGCTCATACAGACATTGTGTTGGCTTTTCTCAGATCTCACGGGTGGAAAGTGAACATAGAAAAAAGTTCACTGTCACTGTCCACAAGGGTCCCTTTTCTGGGAACAATAATAGATTCTGTGGAAATGAAGATCTTTCTCACAGACGTCAGAAAGACAAAGCTTCTAAAAGCTTGTCGAGTTCTTCACTCTATTCCTCAACCCTCCATAGCTCAATGCATGGAAGTAATAGGACTAATGATCGCAGCAATGGATGTGGTTCCTTTTGCTCGAATTCATCTAAGACCATTACAGCTGTGCATGCTCAATCAGTGGAATGGGGACTATACAGAATTGTCTCCCCAAATTCAAGTAGACCAGGTAACCAGGGACTCACTTCTCTGGTGGTTGACCCAGGATCACCTGTCTCAGGGAATGAGTTTCCGCAGACGGAGTGGGTTATCGTCACGACCGACGCCAGCCTCTTGGGGTGGGGCGCGGTCTGGGACTCTCTGAAAGCTCAGGGCCTATGGTCGCGGGAAGAGTCGCTTCTCCCGATAAACATTTTGGAACTAAGAGCTATATTCAATGCGCTCCTGGCTTGGCCTCAGCTAGCGGAAGCCAGGTTCATAAGATTTCAGTCGGACAACATAACGTCTGTTGCGTACATCAATCATCAGGGGGGAACAAAGAGTTCCCTAGCGATGAAGGAAGTAACCAAGATAATCCAATGGGCAGAGAATCACTCCTGCCATCTATCTGCTATTCACATCCCAGGAGTAGACAACTGGGAGGCGGACTATTTGAGTCGTCACACTTTCCATCCGGGGGAGTGGGAACTCCATCCGGAGGTCTTTGCTCAGTTAACCCAATTATGGGGCATTCCAGACATGGATCTAATGGCGTCCCGTCAGAACTTCAAGATTCCTTGCTACGGGTCCAGATCCAGGGATCCCAAGGCGACTCTAGTGGATGCATTAGTGGCGCCTTGGTCGTTCAACCTAGCATATGTGTTTCCACCGTTTCCTCTCCTCCCCAGGCTCATAGCCAGGATCAAACAGGAGAAGGCCTCGGTGATTCTGATAGCTCCTGCGTGGCCACGCAGGACTTGGTATGCAGACCTGGTGAATATGTCATCGGCTCCACCATGGAAGCTACCTTTGAGACAGGACCTTCTAGTACAAGGTCCATTCGAACATCCCAATCTAGTTTCTCTGCAGCTGACTGCTTGGAAATTGAACGCTTGATTTTATCCAAGCGTGGGTTTTCAAATTCTGTGATTGATACTCTGGTCCAAGCCAGAAAACCTGTGACTAGAAGGATTTACCATAAAATATGGAAAAAATATATCTGTTGGTGTGAATCCAAAGGATTCTCCTGGAGTAAGATTAAAATTCCAAAGATTCTCTCCTTTCTCCAAGAAGGTTTGGATAAAGGATTGTCAGCTAGTTCTCTAAAAGGACAGATTTCTGCATTATCCGTCTTGTTGCACAAACGACTGGCAGCTTTGCCAGATGTACAAGCTTTTGTTCAGGCTTTGGTTAGAATCAAGCCTGTTTACAGACCCATGACTCCTCCTTGGAGTCTAAATTTAGTTCTTTCAGTTCTTCAAGGGGTTCCGTTTGAACCTTTACATTCCATAGATATTAAGTTACTATCTTGGAAAGTTCTGTTTTTGGTTGCTATTTCTTCTGCTAGAAGAGTTTCTGAATTATCTGCTTTGCAGTGTGATCCACCCTATCTGGTGTTCCATTCAGATAAGGTTGTTTTGCGTACTAAGCCTGGTTTTCTTCCAAAAGTTGTTTCCAACGAGAACATCAACCAGGAAATAGTTGTTCCTTCTTTGTGTCCGAATCCAGTTTCAAAGAAGGAATGTTTATTACACAATTTAGATGTTGTTCGTGCTTTAAAGTTCTATCTAGAAGCAACAAAAGATTTTAGACAAACCTCATCCTTGTTTGTCGTTTACTCTGGTAAGAGGAGAGGTCAAAAAGCTACTGCTACCTCTCTCTCTTTCTGGCTGAAAAGCATTATCCGCTTGGCTTATGAGACTGCCGGACGGCAGCCTCCTGACCGTATCACAGCTCACTCTACTAGGGCTGTGGCTTCCACATGGGCCTATAAGAACGAGGCTTCTGTTGACCAGATATGTAAGGCAGCGACTTGGTCTTCTCTGCACACTTTTGCCAAATTCTACAAATTTGATATTTTTGCTTCTTCAGAGGCTGTTTTTGGGAGAAAGGTTTTGCAAGCTGTGGCGCCTTCTGTTTAGGTAACCTGATTTGCTCCCTCCCTTCATCCGTGTCCTAAAGCTTTGGTATTGGTTCCCACAAGTAATGGATGACGCCGTGGACCGGACACACCAATGTTGGAGAAAACAGAATTTATGCTTACCTGATAAATTACTTTCTCCAACGGTGTGTCCGGTCCACGGCCCGCCCTGGTTTTTTTAATCAGGTTGAAAAAAATTTCTTTATACACTACAGTCACCACGGCACCCTATAGTTTCTCCTTTTTCTCCTAACCGTCGGTCGAATGACTGGGGGGCGGAACCAGAGGGGGAGCTATATGGACAGCTCTTGCTGTGTGCTCTCCTTGCCTTTCCCTGTGGGGGAGAACATTCCCCACAAGTAATGGATGACGCCGTGGACCGGACACACCGTTGGAGAAAGTAATTTATCAGGTAAGCATAAATTCTGTTTTTTTTTCTAACTACAGTGTGTGTGTAGCTGAGAGAGCTGCAACAAATGGGCGTGATCTGAAGTGAAACTGGTGAAGCTCTACAAGGGAGAGCGTGGTTATAGTCAGACAATACAAGGTGTTTTTGGGTGTAGTTATCCGTGCAATGGGCGTGGCTGCACCTGATCATCTCTCATCGTATATATCTGCCTAGTTCCTGGTTCGGGTCTCACACTGACCCGTCAGATTATATGTCCGGAGCCCCAAACGGAGTCTGCCTGTCAGCTATCACCAGGACCACCGGACTTAGCTACGACCTTATGTGCAAGGTGGTTATAGAAAGTTACTGTGCTTTTTTGTATACATTGTCTGGTGGGTGCTAATTTGTACCAACTGTGTGCGACCTTGGGGCTTATGTATATATAGTGTGCACGCATATTTGCCTCAGGCAAATATAATATCTATGCACATGAGGCTGATGCATGAGCACTGTATATAAGCCATATACATATTCACTTTGTGTGCTTAGGGCTGTGTCTGATAATATCAATTGTTTATAAACATTACTTATCCTCCTTTGAATACTGTATTCAGAACTTTGGTTTCCTTAAAAAAAAAAAAAAAAAAAGGGGCACTGTTGGTTTCAAATATCATGTTATGGTACTTGTGTGTATGCACTGTGTACCATGCCAGTGCTGTGCTGCTCACCTTATGCTAAGGATAGACATGTAACTCAATAGAACAGGGGGGCTGTACATTTTTAGCCATTTTGGTCCTCTTGGGCCTAAATTGGAATTGCACATTTTCGTTGGCCCAAATTTTGGTGCGTCGCTAGTATTGTTCTTTATTTAGTTCTGTGTAACAGAATCAGATTTAACCGTTTTTTCTTTCATGTAATTAGCAAGAGTCCATGAGCTAGTGACGTATGGGATATACATTCCTACCAGGAGGGGCAAAGTTTCCCAAACCTTAAAATGCCTATAAATACACCCCTCGCCACACCCACAATTCAGTTTTACAAACTTTGCTTCCTATGGAGGTGGTGAAGTAAGTTTGTGCTAGATTCTACGTTGATATGCGCTTCGCAGCAGGCTGAAGCCTAGTTTTCCTCTCAGAGTGCAGTGAAAGTCAGAGGGATGTGAAGAGAGTATTGCCTATTTGAATACAATGGTCTTCCTCTAGGGGATCTATTTAATAGGTTCTCTGTTATCGGTCGTAGAGATTTCTTCTCCTACCTCCCTTTTCAGATCGACGATATACTCTTATATACCATTACCTCTACTGATTCTCGTTTCAGTACTGGTTTGGCTATCTACTATATGTAGATGAGTGTCCTGGGGTAAGTAAGTCTTATTTTTTGTGACACTCTAAGCTATGGTTGGGCACTTTATATGTAAAGTTCTAAATATATGTCTTTAAACTTATATTTGCCATGATTCAGGATAATCAGTATTCCTTCATTCAGACTGTCAGTTTCGTTATTTGGGATAATGCATATGAATAAATATTATTTTTCTTACCTTAAATTTTCAATTGACTATTTTTCCCTGCGGGCTGTTAGGCTCGTGGGGGCAAAAAATGCTTAATTTTATTGCGTCATTCTTGGCGCAAACTTTTTTGGCGCAAAATTTTGTCATTTCCGGCGTCGTAGTTGTCGCCGGAAGTTGTTTGTAGTTATGTCATTTTTTTTGACGCATGTGTATTCAGACGTTTTTTGCGCAAAAAAATGTGGGCGTCGGTTTCGACGTCAGAGGATGTGGCGTCATACTTGGCGCAAAAAAATATGGGAGTTGTACTTAGCGCCAATAATGTGGGCGTCATACTTGGCGCCAAAAATGTGGGCGTCATACTTGTTCCACTTTTTTCTCACATTATTTAAGTCTCACTTTTTTGTTGCTTCTGGTTGCTAGAAGCTTGTTTATTTTGCATTTTTTCCCATTCCTGAAACTGTCATTTAAGGAATTTGATAATTTTGCTTTATATGTTGTTTTTCTATTACATATTGCAAGATATTCAAAACACTGTTCCTGTATCAAGAAATGCTGAGGGATTCCTGTTGACTGATATCAGTCCTACCAAAGCTAAGTTAATTTATTTTAATGTTATGAATGTTTATCTTTAGCTATGGTTTGTAATAGTTTATCATGATAAACTTTTACATGCAGAATCCATTAGTATTTATGCTTTATATATTGCTATTCTTTTTATATCTTATGTACAAGATATACTAGAAATTTATAAGAATATTTGTCTTTGTCTGACGTCCCGCCTTCTAATAAAATTTTTAGGTCTTTTTCAAACTTCTTTTTTAGTTGATGAAGTTTCAAATGACCAACAACATAATGAATTATCCTTCTCTGATGGTGCTTTTTTTCTGATTCAGAATTTTTCTTCATCAGATATTGACACTAACAAATCTACTTTTTTCTTTCATGTAATTAGCAAGAGTCCATGAGCTAGTGACGTATGGGATATACATTCCTACCAGGAGGGGCAAAGTTTCCCAAACCTCAAAATGCCTATAAATACACCCCTCACCACACCCACAATTCAGTTTTACAAACTTTGCCTCCGATGGAGGTGGTGAAGTAAGTTTGTGCTAGATTCTACGTTGATATGCGCTCCGCAGCAAGTTGGAGCCCGGTTTTCCTCTCAGCGTGCAGTGAATGTCAGAGGGATGTGAGGAGAGTATTGCCTATTTGAATGCAGTGATCTCCTTCTACGGGGTCTATTTCATAGGTTCTCTGTTATCGGTCGTAGAGATTCATCTCTTACCTCCCTTTTCAGATCGACGATATACTCTTATATATACCATTACCTCTGCTGATTCTCTTTTCAGTACTGGTTTGGCTATCTGCTATATGTAGATGAGTGTCCTGGGGTAAGTAAGTCTTATTTTCTGTGACACTCCAAGCTATGGTTGGGCACTTTGTTTATAAAGTTCTAAATATATGTATTCAAACATTTATTTGCCTTGACTCAGAATGTTCAACTTTCCTTATTTTCAGACAGTCAGTTTCATATTTGGGATAATGCATTTTGATTTAACCATTTTTTCTTACCTTCAAAAATTTGACTCTTCCCTGTGGGCTGTTAGGCTCGCGGGGGCTGAAAATGCTTCATTTTATTGCGTCATTCTTGGCGCAGACTTTTTTGGCGCAAAAATTCTATTTCCGTTTCCGGCGTCATACGTGTCGCCGGAAGTTGCGTCATTTTTTGACGTTATTTTGCGCCAAAAATGTCGGCGTTCCGGATGTGGCGTCATTTTTGGCGCCAAAAGCATTTAGGCGCCAAATAATGTGGGCGTCTTATTTGGCGCGAAAAAATATGGGCGTCGCTTTTGTCTCCACATTATTTAAGTCTCATTTTTTATTGCTTCTGGTTGCTAGAAGCTTGTTCTTTGGCATTTTTTCCCATTCCTGAAACTGTCATTTAAGGAATTTGATCAATTTTGCTTTATATATATGTTGTTTTTTCTCTTACATATTGCAAGATGTCTCACGTTGCATCTGAGTCAGAAGATACTACAGGAAAATCGCTGTCAAGTGCTGAATCTACCAAAGCTAAGTGTATCTGCTGTAAACTTTTGGTAGCTATTTCTCCAGCTGTTGTTTGTATTGATTGTCATGACAAACTTGTTAAAGCAGATAATATTTCCTTTAGTAAAGTACCATTGCCTGTTGCAGTTCCTTCAACATCTAAGGTGCAGAATGTTCCTGATAATATAAGAGATTTTGTTTCTGAATCCATAAAGAAGGCTATGTCTGTTATTTCTCCTTCTAGTAAACGTAAAAAATCTTTTAAAACTTCTCTCCCTACAGATGAATTTTTAAATGAACATCATCATTCTGATTCTGATGACTCCTCTGGTTCAGAGGATTCTGTCTCTGAGGTTGATGCTGATAAATCTTCATATTTATTTAAAATGGAATTTATTCGTTCTTTACTTAAAGAAGTTCTAATTGCTTTAGAAATAGAGGATTCTGGTCCTCTTGATACTAATTCTAAACGTTTGGATAAGGTATTTAAAGCTCCTGTGGTTATTCCAGAAGTTTTTCCTGTTCCTAATGCTATTTCTGCAGTAATTTCCAAAGAATGGGATAAATTGGGTAATTCATTTACTCCTTCTAAACGTTTTAAGCATTTATATCCTGTGCCGTCTGACAGATTAGAATTTTGGGACAAAATCCCTAAAGTTGATGGGGCTATTTCTACCCTTGCTAAACGTACTACTATTCCTACGTCAGATGGTACTTCGTTTAAGGATCCTCTAGATAGGAAAATTGAGTCCTTTCTAAGAAAAGCTTATCTGTGTTCAGGTAATCTTCTTAGACCTGCTATATCTTTGGCTGATGTTGCTGCAGCTTCAACTTTTTGGTTGGAAACTTTAGCGCAACAAGTAACACATCGTGATTCTCATGACATTATTATTCTTCTTCAGCATGCTAATAATTTTATCTGTGATGCCATTTTTGATATTATTAGAGTTGATGTCAGGTTTATGTCTCTAGCTATTTTAGCTAGAAGAGCTTTATGGCTTAAAACTTGGAATGCTGATATGGCTTCTAAATCAACTTTACTTTCTATTTCTTTCCAGGGTAACAAATTATTTGGTTCTCAATTGGATTCCATCATTTCAACTGTTACTGGTGGGAAAGGAACTTTTTTACCACAGGATAAAAAATCTAAAGGTAAAAGCAGGGCTAATAATCGTTTTCGTTCCTTTCGTTTCAACAAAGAACAAAAGCCTGATCCTTCATCCTCAGGAGCAGTTTCAGTTTGGAAACCATCTCCAGTCTGGAATAAATCCAAGCCAGCTAGAAAGGCAAAGCCTGCTTCTAAGTCCACATGAAGGTGCGGCCCTCATTCCAGCTCAGCTGGTAGGGGGCAGGTTACGTTTTTTCAAGGAAATTTGGATCAATTCTGTTCACAATCTTTGGATTCAGAACATTGTTTCAGAAGGGTACAGAATTGGTTTCAAGATGAGACCTCCTGCAAAGAGATTTTTTCTTTCCCGTGTCCCAGTAAATCCAGTAAAAGCTCAAGCATTTCTGAAATGTGTTTCAGATCTAGAGTTGACTGGAGTAATTATGCCAGTTCCAGTTCCGGAACAGGGGATGGGGTTTTATTCAAATCTCTTCATTGTACCAAAGAAGGAGAATTCCTTCAGACCAGTTCTGGATCTAAAAATATTGAATCGTTATGTAAGGATACCAACGTTCAAAATGGTAACTGTAAGGACTATCTTGCCTTTTGTTCAGCAAGGGAATTATATGTCCACAATAGATTTACAGAATGCATATCTGCATATTCCGATTCATCCAGATCATTATCAGTTCCTGAGATTCTCTTTTCTGGACAAGCATTACCAGTTTGTGGCTCTGCCGTTTGGCCTAGCTACAGCTCCAAGAATTTTTACAAAGGTTCTCGGTGCCCTTCTGTCTGTAATCAGAGAACAGGGTATTGTGGTATTTCCTTATTTGGACGATATCTTGGTACTTGCTCAGTCTTTACATTTAGCAGAATCTCATACGAATCGACTTGTGTTGTTTCTTCAAGATCATGGTTGGAGGATCAATTTACCAAAAAGTTCTTTGATTCCTCAGACAAGGGTAACTTTTCTGGGTTTCCAGATGGATTCAGTGTCCATGACTCTGTCTTTAACAGACAAGAGACGTCTAAAATTGATTGCAGCTTGTCGAAACCTTCAGTCACAATCATTCCCTTCGGTAGCCTTATGCATGGAAATTCTAGGTCTTATGACTGCTGCATCGGACGCGATCCCCTTTGCTCGTTTTCACATGCGACCTCTTCAGCTCTGTATGCTGAAGCAATGGTGCAAGGATTACACGAAGATATCTCAAACAATATCTTTAAAACCGATTGTTCGACACTCTCTAACATGGTGGACAGATCACCATCGTTTAATTCAGGGGGCTTCTTTTGTGCTTCCGACCTGGACTGTAATTTCAACAGATGCAAGTCTCACGGGTTGGGGAGCTGTGTGGGGATCTCTGACGGCACAAGGAGTTTGGGAATCTCAGGAGGTGAGATTACCGATCAATATTTTGGAACTCCGTGCAATTTTCAGAGCTCTTCAGTTTTGGCCTCTTCTGAAGAGAGAATCGTTCATTTGTTTTCAGACAGACAATGTCACAACTGTGGCATACATCAATCATCAAGGAGGGACTCACAGTCCTCTGGCTATGAAAGAAGTATCTCGAATTTTGGTTTGGGCGGAATCCAGCTCCTGTCTAATCTCTGCAGTTCATATCCCAGGTATAGACAATTGGGAAGCGGATTATCTCAGTCGCCAAACGTTGCATCCGGGCGAATGGTCTCTTCACCCAGAGGTATTTCTTCAGATTGTTCAAATGTGGGAACTTCCAGAAATAGATCTGATGGCGTCCCATCTAAACAAGAAACTTCCCAGGTATCTGTCCAGATCCCGGGATCCTCGGGCGGAGGCAGTGAATGCATTATCACTTCCTTGGAAGTATCATCCTGCCTATATCTTTCCGCCTCTAGTTCTTCTTCCAAGAGTAATCTCCAAGATTCTGAAGGAATGTTCGTTTGTTCTGCTGGTAGCTCCGGCATGGCCTCACAGGTTTTGGTATGCGGATCTTGTCCGGATGGCCTCTTGCTAACCGTGGACTCTTCCATTAAGACCAGACCTTCTGTCACAAGGTCATTTTTTCCATCAGGATCTGAAATCCTTAAATTTAAAGGTATGGAGATTGAACGCTTGATTCTTGGTCAAAGAGGTTTCTCTGACTCTGTGATTAATACTATGTTACAGGCTCGTAAATCTGTATCTCGAGAGATATATTATAGAGTCTGGAAGACTTATATTTCTTGGTGTCTTTCTCATCATTTTTCTTGGCATTCTTTTAGAATACCGAGAATTTTACAGTTTCTTCAGGATGGTTTAGATAAGGGTTTGTCCGCAAGTTCTTTGAAAGGACAAATCTCTGCTCTTTCTGTTCTTTTTCACAGAAAGATTGCTATTCTTCCTGATATTCATTGTTTTGTACAAGCTTTGGTTCGTATAAAACCTGTCATTAAGTCAATTTCTTCTCCTTGGAGTTTGAATTTGGTTCTGGGAGCTCTTCAAGCTCCTCCGTTTGAACCTATGCATTCATTGGACATTAAATTACTTTCTTGGAAAGTTTTGTTCCTTTTGGCCATCTCTTCTGCCAGAAGAGTTTCTGAATTATCTGCTCTTTCTTGTGAGTCTCCTTTTCTGATTTTTCATCAGGATAAGGCGGTGTTGCGAACTTCTTTTGAATTTTTACCTAAAGTTGTGAATTCCAACAACATTAGTAGAGAAATTGTGGTTCCTTCATTATGTCCTAATCCTAAGAATTCTAAGGAGAAATCGTTGCATTCTTTGGATGTTGTTAGAGCTTTGAAATATTATGTTGAAGCTACGAAATCTTTCCGTAAGACTTCTAGTCTATTTGTTATCTTTTCCGGTTCTAGAAAAGGCCAGAAAGCTTCTGCCATTTCTTTGGCATCTTGGTTGAAATCTTTAATTCATCTTGCCTATGTTGAGTCGGGTAAAACTCCGCCTCAGAGAATTACAGCTCATTCTACTAGGTCAGTTTCTACTTCCTGGGCGTTTAGGAATGAAGCTTCGGTTGACCAGATTTGCAAAGCAGCAACTTGGTCCTCTTTGCATACTTTTACTAAATTCTACCATTTTGATGTATTTTCTTCTTCTGAAGCAGTTTTTGGTAGAAAAGTACTTCAGGCAGCGGTTTCAGTCTGAATCTTCTGCTTATGTTTTTCGTTAAACTTTATTTTGGGTGTGGATTATTTTCAGCAGGAATTGGCTGTCTTTATTTTATCCCTCCCTCTCTAGTGACTCTTGTGTGGAAAGATCCACATCTTGGGTAGTCATTATCCCATACGTCACTAGCTCATGGACTCTTGCTAATTACATGAAAGAAAACATAATTTATGTAAGAACTTACCTGATAAATTCATTTCTTTCATATTACCAAGAGTCCATGAGGCCCGCCCTTTTTTTGTGGTGGTTATGATTTTGTATAAAGCACAATTATTCCAATTCCTTATTTTATATGCTTTCGCACTTTTTTATCACCCCACTTCTTGGCTATTCGTTAAACTGAATTGTGGGTGTGGTGAGGGGTGTATTTATAGGCATTTTGAGGTTTGGGAAACTTTGCCCCTCCTGGTAGGAATGTATATCCCATACGTCACTAGCTCATGGACTCTTGCTAATATGAAAGAAATGAATTTATCAGGTAAGTTCTTACATAAATTATGTTTTTCTTTATTAGAGTACATTTGTTCTTTGTTCAAAAGGTGTTGATTATTTTGGATATTGAAATATCTAGTTCTTTTGATTTTAAAGACTAGCTAACATTTAAATTATTAATCTTCTGTGGTTTCTTCAGAGGTTTTTTTTTCCAGTTCCTGATACTAGGGAATGGAATAGGCTGAGAATTTTCTTTTAGTCCTTTTTTAAGGTTTTTAAATTATATTCTTTGTCGGCAGTTAATTTTCAGTTTTGAGGAAAGATTCCCCAAGTTAATGGGGCTAGCTCTACTTCTGCTAAATATACTATTATTCTTATAGCAAATAGTATTTATTTTTTTCCTTCAGATGGTCGTATCTTATTTAAGGAAAATTATTTTCAGGTACTTTTTCTTAGACCTGTAATTTATTTGGCTGATGTTGCAATTGCTGCATCTTTCTGGTTGGATACTTTAAGATCAAGTATCAGATTATGATTTATTTAGCATTGTTAAAAGGACACAATCTTCTACTTATTTGAAGTTCAGACTAAGTGCTTTTGCATTGTCTTGTTATCTTGCATTTGTTGATTGTGCAAGTCCAGTGTGTTGTCTGATCCTTTAACTTGATTAACATGCTAATAATTTCATTTGTGTTGTCATTTTATTAAATATTTTCGCAAATGAGGTTTAATCTATGTCTTTAGCTATTTTAGCTAGAAGAACTTTGTGATTTCAATCTTGGAATGCTAATTTGATTTCTAAAATCCATATTTCTTTTTTTTCCAAGATATTCAATTTTTTGGTTCATAATTGGATTCAATTATTTAACTGTTACTCTGGGCTTCAAGATTGAGTTCTTAGACTAAAACTTTAAGCTTATTTTAGTTTTCTGTTCTTACTAAGGAACGGAATCCTGAATTCTTCCCCAAGTAACATGTTTATATTGGAAGTTTTTTTTCTTCTTTCAATTAAGCCTTTAAAAAAAGAAAAAAAATTCAAAGTCAGCTCCCCAAATTTGCATATAGGTGCGATTCTTATTCCAGCTTGGCTGGTAAGGGGTAGGTTAAGACTTTTTTGAAATTTGTTTGGTTCTATTCGGTCCAAACTTCTTAAACTTTGGGTACAGAATAGGTTTCAGAGTAAAACCGTCTGTGAGAAGTCTTTTTTTCACTATCACATTCCAGCTATTCCAGTAAGACTAACACTTTCCTGAAGTGTGTCTCAGACATGGAGTTTTCTGGGGTATTTTTTTCCAGTTTCATTTTAGGAACTGGGTTTTGGGGTTTTATTCAAGACTATTCATTGTTCCAAAGATAGAATTTTTTTTTGAACTGTCATATAAGTGTACCATCTTTTAGAATGGTGTTTATATGGTCTAGTCGGCCTTTTTGGTCAGTGATGGCATTATTTGTCTACAATAGATATAATAGATGTATATCTTCATTTTCTGTTTTCATTCAGATTATTTTTATTTTCTGAGATTCTCTTTTTTTGACAAGCATTACCAATTTGTTGTTTTTCCTTCTGGTCTAGCGACAGCTCTAAGAATCTTTTCAAGGTTCTCAGTGTTCCTTATTTGGACGGTATCGTGGTACTGGCTCAGTCTTTTCGTTCTGCGGAATCTCATACGATTCAACTTTGTTGTTTCTTCAAGACATGGTTAGAGGATCTTTTTATCAAAAGTTCCTTGTTTCCTCACACAAGGGTCACCTTTTTTAGGTTTCCAGATAGATTGTGTCAATGTTTTTGTCTCTAACAGACAAGTGACAAGTTTATTGGGTTCCGTTTGTCGGAACCTTCAGTTTCTATTATTTCCTTCAAGTTTCTATTTATGCATGGAAGTTTTAGGTTTCATGGCTGCAGCATTGGATTCGATTCCCTTTGCTCATTTCATAGGAAACCTTTCCAGTTTTTTATGCTGAATAATGGTGCAGGGATTCTAGGATATCACTTTTTATATCTTTGAATCCTAATGTTTATCTATCTTTGATTCGGTGGATAAGATCACCATAATTTAGTTCTACAGGTCTATTCGGTTCTTTTAACCTGGACCATGATCTCTACAGATGCGAGTCTTTTAGGTTGGGAGACTGTCTGAGGAGCTCTGTCAGCACAAGGGGCTCTGAAATCTCAGGAGGCGAGATTACCATTTGATATTTTGGAACTCCGTGCATTCTCAGAGTTCTTCAGTTTGGTTTCTTTTTGAAGAAGAGACGTTTTTTCAGACAGACAATGTCACAACTGTGGCGTATGTCAATCAGGGTGGGACTATCAGTCTTTAGGCTGTGACAGAAGTATCTCAGATATTTGCTTGGGCTAAATCCAGCTCCTATCTAATATCTGTGGTCTTTTTCCCAGGTATAGACAAATGAGAAGCTGATTATCTTTGTTAATCAAGCTTTACATCCGGGAGAATGGTCTCTTTACCCAGATATGTTTTTCATTTTTTTCAGATGTGAGGTCTTCCAGAAATAGATCTGATAGCATCTCATCTAAACAAGGAACTTCCCAGGGGCCTATTCAGGTCCTGGGATCCTCAGGCGGAAGTAGTGTATGCATTAACACTTCTTTGGAATTATCAATCTGCCTATATTTTTTCATCTCTGGTTCTTCTTTTTAGAGGGATTTTTCTAAATCATCAGAGAACAATCTTTGGTGTGGCTGGTGGCTCCAGCATGGCCACACAGGTTTTGGTATATGGTTCTTGTTCGGATGTTCAGTTGCCAATCTTGGTTACTTCCATTAAGGCCAGACCTTATATCTTAACATTCGTTTTTTTCATCAGGAATTCAAATTATTAATTTGATGGTATAAAAATGTAAAGCTTAGTACTTAGTCATAGAAGTTTCTCTGACTCAGTGATTAATTCTATGTTGCAGGCTTGTAAATCTGTGTCTAGTAGGATTTATTATCGAGTTTGGAAGATTTACATCTCATGATGCTCTTCTTATGAATTCTCTTGGCATTCTTTTAGAATTCCTAGGATTTTATAGTTCTTCATAAGGTTTTGTCTGCATGTTCCTTGAAAGGACAAATCTCTGCTTTTTCTGTGCTGTTTCACAGTAAGAATTGCTAAATCTTTCTGATATTCATTGTTTTGTTCAGGCTTTGGTTCGTATCAAGCCTGTCATTAAGCCAATTTCTCCTCCTTGGAGTCTTATTTTGGTTCTGAAGGCTTTACAGGCTCTTCTGTTTTGAGCATATGCTTTCTCTGGACATTAATTACTTTCATGGAAAGTATTTGTTCTTTTTAGACATCTCTTCAGCTAGAACAGTTTTTGAATGATCTGTTCTTTCTTGTAAATCTCCCTTTTCTGATTTTTCATCAGGTTAAGGTGGTTTTTGCTGTCCTCATTTCAATTTTTACCTAAAGTTGTGAATTCTTACAACATTAGTAGAGGGATTATTGTCCCTTCCTTGTGTCCTAATCCTAAGAATTCTTTGGTAAGATTCTTACATTCTTTGGATGTGGTAAGAGTTTTGAAATATGTTGAAGCTACTCAGATTTCAGACAGACTTCTAGTCTATTTGTTATCTTTTCTGGTTTTAGGCAGGTCAGAAGGCTTCTGCCTTTTCTTTGGCATCTTGGTTAAAGCTTTTGATTCTTCATGCTTATTTGGAGTCGGGTTAATCCCCGCCTCTGAGGATTACGGCTCATTCTACTAGGTCAGTTTCTATTTTCTGGATTTTTAAGAATGAAGCTTCTGTTGTTCAGATTTGCAAAGCAATGACTTGGTCTTCTTTGCATATTTTTACTAAATTCTACCATTTTTATGTTTTCTCTCCTTCAGAAGCAGTTTTTGGTAGAATAGTACTTCAGGCAGCTGTTTCAGTTTGATTCTTCTGCTTATATTTCATTTTTATTTTTTTGTTTTTCATTATAAAATTGAAACTTTTGATTGGGTAGTGGATTAATTTTTTCGGCGGAATTGGCTGTCTTTATTTTATCCCTCCCTCTCTAGTGACTCTTGTGTGGAAGTTCCACATCTTGGGTATCTGCTATCCCATACGTCACTAGCTCATGGACTCTTGCTAATTACATGAAAGAAAACATAATTTATGTAAGAACTTACCTGATAAATTAATTTCTTTCATATTAGCAAGAGTCCATGAGGCCCACCCTTTTTGTGGTGGTTATGATTTTTTTGTATAAAGCACAATTATTCCAATTCCTTATTTTTGATGCTTTCGCTCCTTTCTTATCACCCCACTTCTTGGCTATTCGAATTGTGGGTGTGGTGAGTGGTGTATTTATAGGCATTTTAAGGTTTGGGAAACTTTGCTCCTCCTGGTAGGAATGTATATCCCATACGTCACTAGCTCATGGACTCTTGCTAATATGAAAGAAATGAATTTAAATTATGTTGTTTGTTTTTTTTACCAATTGTCCAAATAAAGTATAGTCCTAGAAAACTATTATTATATGCAAAACAGTAAGTCAAGTAATGAACTCAAACAGCAGCTCTAGGCTGGCATCAAATTTGAAATATGCTACACAATAATTTTACCGAAAACCGAAATAACCACAAAAAAAAACAAACCGAAAACCAAAATAACCAAAAATGCCATTTTCGGCCTAAACGTTCTGCGGCAGAAATTTCAGTGCATCCCTAGTCACAGGAATTGGGTACCAACAAAACTCAATACACTCAACAAATTGTAATGGGTGATTAAATCTGGGCTCCACTATCTACTAAATAAGTTTACAATTTGAAAGTGTTTATCTAGGTGACCCTTGACTCCTTTGGTCAAAAATTCACAGCAGTAAAAGGAGGACCCAAATCTCCAAGGCTACCACATAGGGTATCTTCTAATATCACATAGCCGAGTGGCATTGAGAACCATTGGGAAAAAGAAACCATAATGTGTCTAAATTAATCAAAAACATTATTTTATTTTTTACTTTGGTAGCTCTAGGGATATTGGCTTCAGCAATGTGTCAGCATCACAGACAGTAGTGTGAAAAGGAGTGATTAAATATTTTCAAATCTTGACCTAACAAGGGTGTAGGAAGTCCAACAGAGCTGAAATATCATATGTCATGATCATTAAAGCTGATATTTAAGACTTTGGCGTGGAGCACAAAATTGATACTGATATTTGCGCTTCACTCAGTAATACCTGTGCACACAAATGTGCTCTGGTATTACAAGTTGAGTTCACAAGAGCGCGCTTCCATAAGCTCCAATGGGAGCCTCGTTCTGATGCCGATAGACACGGCACAGAACCTAGCGCAGTGATGGGCAGCAAAATTTAAATATATACATATATATTTATGTGTTTATATGTGTATATACACATATTAACACATACATATATATGTATATATTCATAGTGTATATACACATAATTATATATGTATATAAGCATATACAATACATATATATTTCAAGTGATAAAACCAGTACCCATAGACAACAATGTAAAGGGACATTTTTTTTTAATTAATCAGAGGTCTGACCTCTTGTTCATTTTCCTAACGCAAAGTGCTACCGCGAGCTTGCGGTAGCATTAACCAGCCACTCGTAATGGCTGGTTTTGCATGTTAAATTAGTACTTGTAATCTAGCCCTAAGTGTAATTAAAAACATGATCTCTTACTACGTTAAGCTTGTCAATCTGTTCATACTCAAGTGATGTTGACAATGTAGTCAACGGGAGTTTCGCTTGGAATTAACATTGTTGAGAATAGGAGATCCTCCGCACTTAGAGTAAACTGTCCCCAACTAGATTCCAGGGACCAAGTAGACTAAGGCTTCCTAAATTACTTAAAAACCAATTTAGTCTTTCTTCTATACCTCCTTGATCAGCTATCTGTTGTTTTCAAAGTAGAAAGCTACCTCCAAAAGTAGATATTAACTGAATTAGGGACCAACAAGAGGAATTGACAGAGAAACTTACGGCTAGATTTAGAGTTTTGTCGGTAACGACCCGCGTAGCTAACGCTGGCTTTTTTCTGGCCGCTCCTTTAAAATAACTCTGGTATTGAGAGTCCATATAATGTCAGCGTTAGGCTCCAAAAAAGGAGCGTAGAGCATATTTAACGCAAATGCAACTCTCGATACCAGAGTTGCTTACGGACGCGGCCAGCCTCAAAAACATGCTCGTGCACGATTCCCCCATAGGAAACAATGGGGCTGTTTGAGCTGAAAAAAAACCTAAAACCTGCAAAAAAAGCCGCGTTCAGCTCCTAACGCAGCCCCATTGTTTGCTATGGGGAAACACTTCCTACGTCTGCACCTAACACTCTAACATGTACCCCGAGTCTAAACACCCCTAACCTTACACTTATTAACCCCTATTCTGCCGCCCCCGCTATCACTGACCCCTGTATATTATTTTTAACCCTTAATCTGCCGCTCCGTAAACCGCCGCTACTTACATTATCCCTATGTACCCCTAATCTGCTGCCCCTAACACTGCCGACCCCTATATTATATTTATTAACCCCTAATCTGCCCCCCACAACGTCGCCTCCACCTGCCTACACTTATTAACCCCTAATCTGCCGAGCGGACCTGAGCGCTACTATAATAAAGTTATTAACCCCTAATCCGCCTCACTAACCCTATAATAAGTAGTATTAACCCCTAATCTGCCCTCCCTAACATCGCCGACACCTAACTTCAATTATTAACCCCTAATCTGCCGACTGGAGCTCACCGCTATTCTAATAAATGGATTAACCCCTAAAGCTAAGTCTGACCCTAACACTAACACCCCCCTAAATTAAATATAATTTTAATCTAACAAAATTAATTAACTCTTATTAAATACATTATTCCTATTTAAAGATAAATACTTACCTGTAAAATAAATCCTAATATAGCTACAATATAAATTATAATTATATTATAGCTATTTTAGGATTAATATTTATTTTACAGGCAACTTTGTAATTATTTTAACCAGGTACAATAGCTATTAAATAGTTAAGAACTATTTAATAGCTAAAATAGTTAAAATAATTACAAATTTACCTGTAAAATAAATCCTAACCTAAGTTACAATTAAACCTAACACTACACTATCAATAAATTAATTAAATAAAATACCTATAATTATCTACAATTAAACCTAACACTACACTATCAATAAATAAATTAAATACAATATCTACAAATAAATACAATGAAATAAACTAACTAAAGTACAAAAAATAAAAAAGAACTAAGTTACAAAAAATAAAAAAATATTTACAAACATTAGAAATATATTACAACAATTTTAAACTAATTACACCTACTCTAAGCCCCCTAATAAAATAACAAAGCCCCCCAAAATAAAAAAATGCCCTACCCTATTCTAAATTACTAAAGTTCAAAGCTCTTTTACCTTACCAGCCCTGAACAGGGCCCTTTGCGGGGCATGCCCCAAGAAGTTCAGCTCTTTTGCCCGTAAAAAAAAACATACAATACCCCCCCCCAACATTATAACCCACCACCCACATACCCCTAATCTAACCCAAACCCCCCTTAAATAAACCTAACACTAAGCCCCTGAAGATCTCCCTACCTTGAGTCGTCTTCACCCAGCCGAGCCAAATTCTTCATCCAAGCGGAGCAAGAAGAGGTCTTCCATCCGGTAGAAGTCTTCATCCAAGCGGGGCAGAAGAGGTCTTCCATCCGATTGAAGTCTTCATCCAAGAGGCATCTTCTATCGTCATCCATCCGGAGTGGAGCGGCAGCATCCTGAAGACCTCCGACGCGGAACATCCATCCTGGCCGACGACTGAACGACGAATGACGGTTCCTTTAAATGACGTCATCCAAGATGGCGTCCCTCGAATTCCGATTGGCTGATAGGATTCTATCAGCCAATCGGAATTAAGGTAGGAAAAATCTGATTGGCTGATTGAGCTCGCATTCTATTGGCTGATCGGAACAGCCAATAGAATGCGAGCTCAATCTGATTGGCTGATTGGATCAGCCAATCGGATTGAACTTGATTCTGATTGGCTGATTCCATCAGCCAATCAGAATATTCCTACCTTAATTCCGGGGGCTTTGTTATTTTATTAGGGGGCTTAGAGTAGGTGTAATTAGTTTAAAATTGTTGTAATATATTTCTAATGTTTGTAAATATTTTTTTACTTTAGTTAGTTTATTTCATTGTATTTATTTGTAGGAATTTTATTTAATTTATTTATTGATAGTGTAGTGTTAGGTTTAATTGTAGATAATTATAGGTATTTTATTTAATTTATTGATAGTGTAGTGTTAGGTTTAATTGTAACTTAGGTTAGGATTTATTTTACAGGTATATTTGTAATTATTTTAACTATTTTAGCTATTAAATAGTTCTTAACTATTTAATAGCTATTGTACCTGATTAAAATAATTACAAAGTTACCTGTAAAATAAATATTAATCCTAAAATAGCTATAATATAATTATAATTTATATTGTAGCTATATTAGGGTTTATTTTACAGGTAAGTATTTATCTTTAAATAGGAATAATTTATTTAATAAGAGTTAATTAATTTCGTTAGATTAAAATTATATTTAACTTAGGGGGGTGTTAGTGTTAGGGTTAGACTTAGCTTTAGGGGTTAATACATTTATTAGAATAGCGGTGAGCTCCAGTCGGCAGATTAGGGGTTAATAATTGAAGTTAGGTGTCGGCGATGTTAGGGAGGGCAGATTAGGGGTTAATACTATTTATTATAGGGTTAGTGAGGCGGATTAGGGGTTAATAACTTTATTATAGTAGCGCTCAGGTCCGCTCGGCAGATTAGGGGTTAATAAGTGTAGGCAGGTGGAGGCGACGTTGAGGGGGGCAGATTAGGGGTTAATAAATATAATATAGGGGTCGGCGGTGTTAGGGGCAGCAGATTAGGGGTACATAGCTATAATGTAGGTGGCGGCTCTTTGCGGTCGGCAGATTAGGGGTTAATTATTGTAGGTAGTTGGCTGCGACGTTGTGGGGGGCAGGTTAGGGGTTAATAAATATAATACAGGGGTCGGCGGTGTTAGGGGCAGCAGATTAGGGGTACATAAGTATAACGTAGGTGGCGGTCGGCAGATTAGGGGTTAAAAAATTTAATCGAGTGGCGGCGATGTGGGGGGACCTTGGTTTAGGGGTACATAGGTAGTTTATGGGTGTTAGTGTACTTTAGAGTACAGTAGTTAAGAGCTTTATGAACCGGCGTTAGCCCAGAAAGCTCTTAACTCCTGGCTTTTTGCTGCGGCTGGAGTTTTGTCGTTAGAATTCTAACGCTCACTTCAGACACGACTCTAAATACCGGAGTTAGAAAAATCCCATTGAAAAGATAGGATACGCAATTGATGTAAGGGGATCTGCGGTATGGAAAAGTCGCGGCTGCAAAGTGAGCGTTAGACCCTTTTTTGACTGACTCCAAATACCGGAGGTAGCCTAAAACCAGCGTTAGGAGCCTCTAACGCTGGTTTTCACGGCTACCGCCAAACTCCAAATCTAGGCCATAGAGAGGGGCAGGTAAAATAATCTGGAATAAATGTATTGGAAAGAAGTAGTAGAATGTAATAATTTGACACTTACTAGCTTTATGTACCATTAAAGAGACGTAAAGTCAAAAAAGAAACTTTCATGATTCAGATAGAGCATGTCATTTTAAACAACTTTCTCTTGGTATCTTTTATTAAAGAGTAAAACTTGGTGCTGATTAAAGCTCAGGAGTGTGCACATGTTTTTAGTACTCTAGGGCAGCAGTGTTTTGCAACGTTATTTGTAGCTTTACTATACAATGTTGCAAAACACTGATGCCATAGAGTACTAAAGAAATGTGCACACTCCTGAGCTATTATGAGCCTACATAGTTTTATTCAATAAAAGATACCAAGAGAACAAAGTAAAAGATATACCGTAGGTCAGTTAAACACAGACAAGCATCAGGTGCTGCAAAATCAGTTACAGCAATTAGAGCAATGCAAACACATTTGCTAACTTTGAAATCCTCGCCTTTATTTGATATCTTCTTGATTATTTCAAAGAAGTAAGAAATGTCAAGATAAGCACTAATATTTTATATAAATAATATTCACATACCTAAATGATGTGATTTATATATATTACAAGTCATTTCAGATTTTTTTTAAATGTTATTAAAAGTTTATAAAAAAAAAGTAAATACAATATGGCTGGTGGTTAAATTAACCCTTTGATGGAAGAGTTAATTTGTCTACATCGGAACAACCTAAGGATATTGGTATTAAGCCTGTTTGCCAATTATTCCAATTTATCTGAGCATTTGACCTGTCTATCAATTTAAAGATTCAGACAGACTTTTGTGGAAGAATTGGCACAGTTGCATATAGATATCTATAGAATTATCAAAAATGTTAGAAGCAAGGAATACAAGTTTGAGCAATGGCTACCTAACTCAACAAATATGTAAAATCCTATTATAGGAGTACCTTATCTTTAACTTACCTTTATAAAGGTTTCCAATTTTTACAACTCAGGTTTCTAATTATGATGTTTTCATAAGAAATTGTGTTTCTATGAACCCTCTGCCTGTTCCTTTTACCTATACAGCACGCTCCTGATTTAGTGTCCAGAATAAAAATGGGGGTTTTATAGGGGGTTATCTGCACTGTATTTCCTGTCTGTCTCCTGTATCTTTTTCTGGAATACTCTTGAAATCAGATTGTAAGTTCCTATTAGGTGCAATAATTGTGAGGATAATGGGTTTGTTTTTTATTTGTCTCTTGATTTTCAGTGCTGTATCATTTCTAGCCTTTGTCTAGTTATTTAAAAAATGTAGGTCCTGTTTATAATTAAGTACATGTCATTTTAAACTCTTTTTGTGTATAGAAATCTGCATCTGAGAGGGTTTTTATAACTATTAAAGGGATACTAAACCCATTTTTTCTTTCTTAAACTGCAACGGGGCATGTTATACAGTAGGCAGATGTGATAGGGAGCCAAGAATTTTGCGGCAGTCAATTACACAACTGTAGTATTGGAAAGACAAAATGGTACCAAACTAGAATAAAAGGTCCACCCCAGACATCCGCCATGAAGGTCCATGGATTCATAATACAAATAATGACAGCTTTATAGCACACTTAAAGGGATACTAAGCCCTTCCCCCCCCCCCCTTTCATTATGAGCATGCAATTTTAAGCAACTTTCTAATTTACTCTTATTCATTTTTCTTTGTTCTCTTGTTATCTTTATTTGAAAAAGCAGGAATGAAAGCTTTGGGGCTGGCCTATTTTAGGTTCAGCACCTGTGTTGTGCTTGCTGATTGGATGGCTAAATGTAGTCACCAATCGGCAAGCGCTATCCAGGGTACTGAAACAAAAATGAGCTGTTTCAAAGCTTTCATTTCTGCTTTTTCAAAAATAGCATGAGAAAGAAGAAACATTAATAATAGCAGTAAATTAGAAAGTTGCTTAAAATTGCATGCTCTATCCGAATAATGGAAAAAAATGGGTTTAGTATCTGTTTATGCCCTATAAAGCTATCTTTATTTGTATTATGGACCTGAGGTGGACCTTTTATTTCAGTTTGGTACCATTTTGTCTTTCCAATACTGCAGTTGTGTAATTGACTGTTGCAAAGTTCTTAGCTCCCTATCACATTTGCCTACTGTGAAACATGCCCCGTTGCAATTTAAAGAACCATAATACCCAAATGTTGAAACACTTAAAAGTGATTCAGCATAGCTGTAAAAAGCTGACTAGAAAATATCACCTGAACATCTCTATGTAAAAAAGAAAGATATTTCTTCTGTTATGTGTGATCAGTCCACGGGTCATCATTACTTCTGGGATATAACTCCTCCCCAACAGGAAATGCAAGAGGATTCACCCAGCAGAGCTGCATATAGCTCCTCCCCTCTACGTCACTCCCAGTCATTCTCTTGCACCCAACGACTAGATAGGATGTGTGAGAGGACTATGGTGATTATACTTAGTTTTTATAACTTCAATCAAAAGTTTGTTATTTTACAATAGCACCGGAGCGTGTTATTGCCTCTCTGGCAGAGTTTGAAGAAGAATCTACCAGAGTTTTTACTATGATTTTAACCGGAGTAGTTAAGATCATATTGCTGTTTCTCGGCCATCTGAGGGAGGTAAAAGCTTCAGATCAGGGGACAGCGGGCAGATGAATCTGCATTGAGGTATGTAGCAGTTTTTATTTTCTGAATGGAATTGATGAGAAAATCCTGCCATACCGTTATAATGACATGTATGTATACTCTACACTTCAGTATTCTGGGGATGGTATTTCACTGGAATTACTCTGTTAAAAGTACATTAAACCTTTTAATAGGTATTTATTATGTTAAACGTTTTTGCTGGAATGTAGAATCGTTTGCATTTTCTGAGGTACTGAGTGAATAAATGTTTGGGCATTATTTTTCCACTTGGCAGTTGCTTGTTTTAATTGTGACAGTTTCGTTTCTCTCTCACTGCTGTGTGTGAGGGGGAGGGGCCGTTTTTGGCGCTCTTTGCTACGCATCAAAAATTTCCAGTCAGTTACTCTTGTATTTCCTGCATGATCCGGTTCATCTCTAACAGAACTCAGGGGTCTTCAAACTTCTTTGGAGGGAGGTAGATTCTCTCAGCAGAGCTGTGAGACTTATATATTGACTGTGATTAAAAACGTTGCTCTGTAATTTTTATGCCTAAAAGTTGTGTTGTTTTTAAGGATTGATGCTATAACTGTTTTTTCAGTTCATTATTTCAACTGTCATTTAATCGTTTAGTGCTTCTTTGAGGCACAGTACGTTTTTGTTAAATAAGATTGTAACCAAGTTGCAAGTTTATTGCTAGTGTGTTAAACATGTCTGATTCAGAGGAAGATACCTGTGTCATTTGTTCCAATGCCAAGGTGGAGCCCAATAGAAATTTATGTACTAACTGTATTGATGCTACTTTAAATAAAAGCCAATCTGTACAAATTGAACAAATTTCACCAAACAGCGAGGGGAGAGTTATGCCGACTAACTCGCCTCACGTGTCAGTACCTGCATCTCCCGCCCGGGAGGTGCGTGATATTGTGGCGCCTAGTACATCTGGGCGGCCATTACAGATAACATTACAAGATATGGCTACTGTTATGACCGAAGTTTTGGCTAAATTACCAGAACTAAGAGGCAAGCGTGATCACTCTGGGGTGAGAACAGAGTGCGCTGATAATACTAGGGCCATGTCTGATACTGCGTCACAGCTTGCAGAGCATGAGGACGGAGAGCTTCATTCTGTGGGTGACGGTTCTGATCCAAACAGATTGGATTCAGATATTTCAAATTTTAAATTTAAATTGGAGAACCTCCGTGTATTACTAGGGGAGGTTTTAGCGGCTCTTAATGATTGTAACACTGTTGCAATACCAGAGAAATTGTGTAGGTTGGATAAATACTTTGCGGTACCGGCGAGTACTGACGTTTTTCCTATACCTAAGAGACTAACTGAAATTGTTACTAAGGAGTGGGATAGACCCGGTGTGCCGTTCTCACCCCCTCCAATATTTAGAAAGATGTTTCCAATAGACGCCACCACACGGGACTTATGGCAAACGGTCCCTAAGGTGGAGGGAGCAGTTTCTACTTTAGCTAAGCGTACCACTATCCCGGTGGAGGATAGCTGTGCTTTTTCAGATCCAATGGATAAAAAATTAGAGGGTTACCTTAAGAAAATGTTTGTTCAACAAGGTTTTATATTGCAACCCCTTGCATGCATCGCGCCGATTACGGCTGCGGCAGCATTTTGGATTGAGTCTCTGGAAGAGAACCTTAGTTCAGCTACGCTGGACGACATTACGGACAGGCTTAGAGTCCTTAAACTAGCTAATTCATTCAAATTATCGCTGACATTACAGGAGGTAAGGGCCACGCCCTGCCTCAAGACAAAGCCAAAGCTAAGGCTAGACAGTCTAATTTTCGTCCCTTTCGGAATTTCAAAGCAGGAGCAGCACCAACTTCCACTGCACCAAAACAGGAAGGAGCTGTTGCTCGTTACAGACAAGGCTGGAAACCTAACCAGTCCTGGAACAAGGGCAAGCAGGCCAGGAAACCTGCTGCTGCCCCAAAGACAGCATGAACCGAGGGCCCCCGATCCGGGACCGGATCTAGTGGGGGGCAGACTCTCTCTCTTCGCCCAGGCTTGGGCAAGAGATGTTCAGGATCCCTGGGCGCTAGAGATCATATCTCAGGGATACCTTCTAGACTTCAAATTCTCTCCCCCAAGAGGGAGATTTCATCTGTCAAGGTTGTCAACAAACCAGATAAAGAAAGAAGCGTTTCTACGCTGTGTACAAGATCTGTTATTAATGGGAGTGATCCATCCGGTTCCGCGGTCGGAACAAGGACAAGGGTTTTACTCAAACCTGTTTGTGGTTCCCAAAAAAGAGGGAACTTTCAGGCCAATCTTGGATTTAAAGATCCTAAACAAATTCCTAAGAGTTCCATCGTTCAAAATGGAAACTATTCGGACAATCTTACCCATGATCCAAAAGGGTCAGTACATGACCACAGTGGATTTAAAGGATGCTTACCTTCACATACCGATTCACAAAGATCATTACCGGTATCTAAGGTTTGCCTTCTTAGACAGGCATTACCAGTTTGTAGCTCTTCCATTCGGATTGGCTACGGCTCCAAGAATCTTCACAAAGGTTCTGGGTGCCCTTCTGGCGGTACTAAGACCGCGAGGAATTTCGGTAGCTCCGTACCTAGACGACATTCTGATACAAGCCTCAAGCTTTCAAACTGCCAAGTCTCATACAGAGTTAGTTCTGGCATTTCTAAGGTCGCATGGATGGAAAGTGAACGAAAAGAAGAGTTCTCTCTTTCCTCTCACAAGAGTTCCATTCTTGGGGACTCTTATAGATTCTGTAGAAATGAAGATTTATCTGACAGAAGACAGATTAACAAAGCTTCTAAATGCATGCCGTGTCCTTCATTCCATTCAACTCCCGTCAGTAGCTCAATGCATGGAGGTGATCGGCTTAATGGTAGCAGCAATGGACATAGTACCCTTTGCACGTCTACATCTCAGACCGCTGCAATTGTGCATGCTGAGTCAGTGGAATGGGGATTACTCAGACTTGTCCCCTACTCTGAATCTGGATCAAGAGACCAGAAACTCTCTTCTATGGTGGCTTTCTCGGCCACATCTGTCCAGGGGGATGCCATTCAGCAGGCCGGACTGGACAATTGTAACAACAGACGCCAGCCTACTAGGTTGGGGCGCTGTCTGGAATTCTCTGAAGGCTCAGGGACAATGGAGTCAGGAGGAAAGTCTCCTGCCAATAAACATTCTGGAATTGAGAGCAGTTCTCAATGCCCTTCTGGCTTGGCCCCAGTTAAAAACTCGGGGGTTCATCAGGTTTCAGTCGGACAACATCACGACTGTAGCTTACATCAACCATCAGGGAGGGACAAGAAGCTCCCTAGCAATGATAGAAGTATCAAAGATAATTCGCTGGGCAGAGTCTCACTCTTGCCACCTGTCAGCAATCCACATCCCGGGAGTGGAGAACTGGGAGGCGGATTTCTTGAGTCGCCAGACTTTTCATCCGGGGGAGTGGGAACTTCATCCGGAGGTCTTTGCCCAAATACTTCGACGTTGGGGCAAACCAGAGATAGATCTCATGGCGTCTCGCCAGAACGCCAAACTTCCTCGCTACGGGTCCAGATCCAGGGATCCGGGAGCGGTTCTGATAGATGCTTTGACAGCACCTTGGAACTTCGGGATGGCTTATGTGTTTCCACCCTTCCCGCTGCTTCCTCGATTGATTGCCAAAATCAAACAGGAGAGAGCATCAGTGATTCTAATAGCGCCTGCATGGCCACGCAGGACTTGGTATGCAGATCTAGTGGACATGTCATCCTGTCCGCCTTGGTCTCTACCTCTAAGACAGGACCTTCTGATACAGGGTCCATTCAAACATCAAAATCTAACTTCTCTGAAGCTGACTGCTTGGAAATTGAACGCTTGATTTTATCAAAACGTGGGTTTTCTGAGTCGGTTATTGATACCCTGATACAGGCTAGGAAGCCTGTTACCAGAAGGATTTACCATAAGATATGGCGTAAATACCTATACTGGTGCGAATCCAAAGGTTACTCCTGGAGTTAGGTTAGGATTCCTAGGATATTGTCCTTTCTACAAGAAGGTTTAGAAAAGGGTTTATCGGCTAGCTCATTAAAGGGACAGATCTCAGCTCTGTCCATCTTGTTACACAGGCGTCTGTCAGAAAATCCAGACGTCCAGGCCTTTTGTCAGGCTTTAGCTAGGATCAAGCCTGTGTTTAAAACTGTTGCTCCGCCATGGAGTTTAAACCTTGTTCTTAACGTTCTACAAGGAGTTCCGTTTGAACCCCTTCATTCCATTGATATAAAGTTGTTATCTTGGAAAGTGTTATTTTTAATGGCTATTTCTTCGGCTCGGAGAGTCTCTGAGTTATCAGCTTTACATTGTGATTCTCCTTATTTGATTTTTCATTCAGATAAGGTAGTTCTGCGTACAAAACCTGGGTTCTTACCTAAGGTAGTCACTAACAGGAACATCAATCAAGAGATCGTGGTGCCTTCTCTGTGCCCGAATCCTTCTTCAAAGAAGGAACGTCTTCTACACAATCTGGATGTAGTTCGTGCCCTCAAGTTCTACTTGCAGGCAACTAAGGATTTTCGACAAACGTCTTCCCTGTTTGTCGTGTACTCTGGTCAGAGGAGAGGTCATAAGGCTTCGGCTACCTCTCTCTCCTTCTGGCTTCGTAGCATAATTCGTTTAGCCTATGAGACTGCTGGACAGCAGCCTCCTGAAAGAATTACAGCTCATTCTACTAGAGCTGTGGCTTCCACTTGGGCCTTTAAGAATGAGGCCTCTGTTGAACAGATTTGCAAGGCTGCAACTTGGTCTTCGCTTCATACTTTTTCCAAATTTTACAAATTTGACACTTTTGCTTCTTCGGAGGCTATTTTTGGGAGAAAGGTTCTTCAGGCAGTGGTTCCTTCTGTATAATGAGCCTGCCTATCCCTCCCGTCATCCGTGTACTTTTGCTTTGGTATTGGTATCCCAGAAGTAATGATGACCCGTGGACTGATCACACATAACAGAAGAAAACATAATTTATGCTTACCTGATAAATTCCTTTCTTCTGTTGTGTGATCAGTCCACGGCCCGCCCTGTTTTTTAAGGCAGGTAAATATCTTTTAAATTATACTCCAGTCACCACTTCACCCTTGGTTTCTCCTTTCTCGTTGATTCTTGGTCGAATGACTGGGAGTGACGTAGAGGGGAGGAGCTATATGCAGCTCTGCTGGGTGAATCCTCTTGCATTTCCTGTTGGGGAGGAGTTATATCCCAGAAGTAATGATGACCCGTGGACTGATCACACAACAGAAGAAAGGAATTTATCAGGTAAGCATAAATTATGTTTTTACTTCAAAATGTCCTAACTATTCACACCCCATTGTAAAGGACTATAAGCAGCAAATCAGTATGCCTGTCCCGGGACAGGCAAGCGAGGGAGTCTTATGCACACTCATGTTATTTCCCTATTCAGTTTAAGGAAGCTTACTATGAAATCTCATGAGCGTTAAGTCAAATCTTATGAGATCACAGTAAAAGAGTTCATGACCTCAGCACTGTTGATGCTATTTGGCTGCAGTTCATTTCTTCATTTTTTTTTAATATATTTTTTTACCTGCAACTGGACAGCAGCTGAAGTATAACTATTTACACAGGACTTACTCTGGTGAGGTAAAATATCTTCCTTTTTTACATAGAGATGCTCAGGTGATATTTTCCTGTCAGCTTTTTACAGTTATGCTGCATCACTTTCAAGTGATTTAGCATATGAGTGTTATGTCCCTTTTTAAGGTTACCTTATTTGTTTTTGTAAGTAAATTTTCTCTTGCAATTCGGAGGACTTCTGAAACAGAGAGAGTTCTTTTTAAAGGCACAGTCTAGTCCAAAATAAACTTTCATGATTCAGATAGAGCATGCAATTTTAAACACCTTTCCAAATTTACTTTCTCTTGTTAAGTGTATCCAGTCCACGGATCATCCATTACTTATGGGATATTAACTCCTCCCCAACAGGAAGTGCAAGAGGATTTACCCAGCAGAGCTGCCACATAGCTCCTCCCCTAACTGCCATTACCAGTCATTCTCTTGCACCCAACGAATAGATAGGATGTGTGAGAGGACTGTGGTGATTATACTTAGTTTCATACCTTCAATCAAAAGTTTGTTATTTTATAATAGCACCGGAGTGTGTTATTCCTTCTCTGGTAGAATTTGAAGAAGAATCTACCTGAGTTTTTCTATGATTTTAGCCGGAGTAGTTAAGATCATATTGCTGTTTCTCGGCCATCTGAGGAGAGGTAAACTTCAGATCAGGGGACAGCGGGCAGATTAATCTGCAAAGAGGTATGTAGCAGCTTATTATTTTCTGACAATGGAATTGATGAGAAAATTCTGCCATACCGATATAATGTAAACTCAGCCTTAAATGCAGTAGCAGCAACTGGTATCAGGCTGTCATGTATGTATATTTTACACTTCAGTATTCTGGGGAATGGCACTTCACTGGAATTATACTGTATGCATAAAACTTTAGCCTAATTTGCAGGGACTAGCAACAGGCTTTTTAATAACACTCAATTTATTAATGTTAAACGTTTTTTGCTGGCATGTAAAATCGTTTAATTTTTTGAGGTACTGGGTGAAAAAATGTTTTGGGCACTATTTTATTCCACTTGGCAGTCGTTTTATTTAATTTATGACAGTTTACTGATCTCTCTCACTGTTATGTGTGAGGGGGAGGGACCTTTTTTGGTGCTTTTGCTATGCATCAAAAAATTCAGTCAGAAGTTTATTGTCTTCCCTGCATGATCCGGTTCATCTCTACAGAACTCAGGGGTCTTCAAAACTTGTTTTGAGGGAGGTAATCACTCACAGCAGAGCTGTGAGATTGTAGTTGACTGTGATAAAAAAACGTTTATTTCTGTATTTTTTTTTTTTTTCTGTTATCAGGGTTAGTTATCCTTTGCTAATGGGAGCAATCCTTTGCTAAAATTGTGTTTTTTACAAAGATTTGATGCTATAACTTTTCAGTTTATTAATTTTCAACTGTCATAACTTTTTCTGTGCTTCTTATAGGCACAGTACCTTTTCATATTATAGTAAATTACTTGAAAAGTATTTCCAAGTTGCTAGTTTATTTGCTAGTGTGTTAAACATGTCTGATTCAGAGGAAGATATCTGTGCTATATGTGCTAAAGCCAAAGTGGAGCCCAATAGAAATTTATGTACTAACTGTATTGATGCTACTTTAAATAAAAGTCAATCTGTACAAATTGAACATATTTCACCAAACAACGAGGGGAGAGTTATGCCGACTAACTCGCCTCACGTGTCAGTACCTGCATCTCCCGCTCGGGAGGTGCGTGATATTGTAGCGCCGAGTACATCTAGGCGGCCATTACAAATCACATTACAGGATATGGCTACTGTTATGACTGAAGTTTTGGCTAAATTACCAGAACTAAGAGGTAAGCGTGATCACTCTGGGGTGAGAACAGAGTGCGCTGATAATATTAGGGCCATGTCAGACACTGCGTCACAGGTGGCAGAACATGAGGACGGAGAGCTTCATTCTGCGGGTGACGGTTCTGATCCAAACAAACTGGATTCAGATATTTCAAATTTTAAATTTAAGCTGGAAAACCTCCGTGTATTACTAGGGGAGGTGTTAGCGGCTCTGAATGATTGTAACACAGTTGCAATACCAGAGAAAATGTGTAGGTTGGATAAATATTTTGCGGTACCGGCGAGTACTGACGTTTTTCCTATACCTAAGAGACTTACTGAAATTGTTACTAAGGAGTGGGATAGACCCGGTGTGCCGTTCTCACCCCCTCCGATATTTAGAAAGATGTTTCCAATAGACGCCACCACACGGGACTTATGGCAAACGGTCTCTAAGGTGGAGGGAGCAGTTTCTACTTTAGCTAAGCGTACCACTATCCCGGTGGAGGATAGCTGTGCCTTTTCAGATCCAATGGATAAAAAGTTAGAGGGTTACCTTAAGAAAATGTTTGTTCTACAAGGTTTTATATTACAACCTCTTGCATGCATTGCGCCTGTCACGGCTGCAGCAGCATTTTGGTTTGAGTCTCTGGAAGAGACACTTGAATCAGCTCCATTAGATGAGATTACACACAAGCTTAAAGCCCTTAAGTTAGCTAACTTATTTATTTCAGATGCCGTAGTACATTTAACTAAACTTACGGCTAAGAATTCCGGATTCGCCATTCAGGCACGCAGAGCACTGTGGCTAAAATCCTGGTCAGCTAACGTTACTTCTAAATCTAAATTGCTTAATATACCTTTCAAAGGGCAGACCTTATTCGGGCCCGGGTTGAAAGAAATTATCGCTGACATTACAGGAGGTAAAGGCCATGCCCTGCCTCAAGACAGAGCCAAACCTAAGGCTAGACAGTCTAATTTTCGTTCCTTTCGTAATTTCAAAGCAGGAGCAGCATCAACTTCCTCTGCACCAAAACAGGAAGGAGCTGTTGCTCGCTACAGACAAGGCTGGAGACCTAACCAGTCCTGGAACAAGGGCAAGCAGGCCAGGAAACCTGCTGCTGCCCCTAAGACAGCATGAATCGAGGGCCCCCGATCCGGGAACGGATCTAGTGGGGGGCAGACTTTCTCTCTTCGCCCAGGCTTGGGCAAGAGATGTCCAGGATCCCTGGGCGTTAGAGATCATATCTCAGGGATACCTTCTAGACTTCAAATTCTCTCCCCCAAGAGGGAGATTTCATCTGTCAAGGTTGTCAACAAACCAAATAAAGAAAGAGGCGTTTCTACGCTGCGTACAAGATCTTTTATTAATGGGAGTGATCCATCCGGTTCCGCGGTCGGAACAAGGACAAGGGTTTTACTCAAATCTGTTTGTGGTTCCCAAAAAAGAGGGAACTTTCAGGCCAATCTTGGATTTAAAGATCCTAAACAAATTCCTAAGAGTTCCATCGTTCAAAATGGAAACTATTCGGACAATTTTACCCATGATCCAAAAGGGTCAGTACATGACCACAGTGGATTTAAAGGATGCTTACCTTCACATACCGATTCACAAAGATCATTACCGGTATCTAAGGTTTGCCTTTCTAGACAGGCATTACCAGTTTGTAGCTCTTCCATTCGGATTGGCTACGGCTCCGAGAATCTTCACAAAGGTTCTGGGTGCTCTTCTGGCGGTACTAAGACCGAGAGGAATTGCGGTAGCTCCGTACCTAGACGACATTCTGATACAAGCTTCAAGCTTTCAAACTGCCAAGTCTCATACAGAGTTAGTACTGGCATTTCTAAGGTCGCATGGATGGAAGGTGAACGAAAAGAAGAGTTCTCTCTTTCCACTCACAAGAGTTCCCTTCTTGGGGACTCTTATAGATTCTGTAGAAATGAAGATTTACCTGACAGAAGACAGGTTAACAAAGCTTCAAAATGCATGCCGTGTCCTTCATTCCATTCAACACCCGTCAGTAGCTCAATGCATGGTGGTGATCGGCTTAATGGTAGCAGCAATGGACATAGTACCCTTTGCACGTCTACATCTCAGACCGCTGCAATTGTGCATGCTAAGTCAGTGGAATGGGGATTACTCAGACTTGTCCCCTACTCTGAATCTGGATCAAGAGACCAGAAATTCTCTTCTATGGTGGCTTTCTCGGCCACATCTGTCCAGGGGGATGCCATTCAGCAGGCCGGACTGGACAATTGTAACAACAGACGCCAGCCTACTAGGTTGGGGCGCTGTCTGGAATTCTCTGAAGGCTCAGGGACAATGGAATCAGGAGGAGAGTCTCCTACCAATAAACATTCTGGAATTGAGAGCAGTTCTCAATGCCCTTCTGGCTTGGCCCCAGTTAACAACTCGGGGGTTCATCAGGTTTCAGTCGGACAACATCACGACTGTAGCTTACATCAACCATCAGGGAGGGACAAGAAGCTCCCTAGCAATGATGGAAGTATCAAAGATCATTCGCTGGGCAGAGTCTCACTCTTGCCACCTGTCAGCAATCCACATCCCGGGAGTGGAGAACTGGGAGGCGGATTTCTTAAGTCGTCAGACTTTTCATCCGGGGGAGTGGGAACTTCATCCGGAGGTCTTTGCCCAAATACTTCGACGTTGGGGCAAACCAGAGATAGATCTCATGGCGTCTCGACAGAACGCCAAGCTTCCTCGTTACGGGTCCAGATCCAGGGATCCGGGAGCGGTTCTGATAGATGCTTTGACAGCACCTTGGACCTTCGGGATGGCTTATGTGTTTCCACCCTTCCCGATGCTTCCTCGATTGATTGCCAGAATCAAACAGGAGAGAGCATCAGTGATTCTAATAACGCCTGCATGGCCACGCAGGACTTGGTATGCAGATCTAGTGGACATGTCATCCTGTCCACCTTGGTCGCTACCTCTGAAACAGGACCTTCTGATCCAGGGTCCCTTCAAACATCAAAATCTAATTTCTCTGAAGCTGACTGCTTGGAAATTGAACGCTTGATTTTATCAAAACGTGGTTTTTCTGAGTCAGTTATTGATACCTTAATACAGGCTAGGAAGCCTGTTACCAGAAAGATTTACCATAAGATATGGCGCAAATACTTATATTGGTGCGAATCCAAGAGTTACTCATGGAGTAAGGTTAGGATTCCGAGGATATTGTCTTTTCTACAAGAAGGTTTAGAAAAGGGTTTATCCGCTAGTTCCTTAAAGGGACAGATTTCAGCTCTGTCCATTCTTTTACACAAACGTCTGTCAGAAGTTCCGGACGTTCAAGCTTTTTGTCAGGCTTTAGCTAGGATCAAGCCTGTGTTTAAAACTGTTGCTCCACCATGGAGTTTGAACTTAGTTCTTAATGTTTTACAGGGGGTTCCGTTTGAACCCCTTCATTCCATTGATATCAAGTTGTTATCTTGGAAAGTTCTGTTTTTAATGGCGATTTCCTCGGCTCGAAGAGTCTCTGAGTTATCTGCCTTACATTGTGATTCTCCTTATCTGATTTTTCATTCAGACAAGGTAGTTCTGCGTACTAAACCTGGGTTCCTACCTAAGGTGGTCACTAACAGGAATATCAATCAAGAGATTGTGGTTACATCTTTGTGTCCTAATCCTTCTTCGAAAAAGGAACGTCTGCTACACAATCTAGATGTAGTCCGTGCCCTGAAATTTTATCTACAGGCAACTAAGGATTTTCGACAAACGTCTTCCCTGTTTGTCGTTTATTCTGGTCAGAGGAGCGGTCAAAAAGCTTCGGCTACCTCTCTCTCCTTTTGGCTTCGTAGCATAATACGGTTAGCCTATGAGACTGCTGGACAGCAGCCTCCTGAAAGAATTACAGCACATTCTACTAGAGCTGTGGCTTCCACTTGGGCCTTTAAGAATGAGGCTTCTGTTGAACAGATTTGCAAGGCTGCAACTTGGTCTTCTCTTCATACTTTTTCCAAATTTTACAAATTTGACACTTTTGCTTCTTCGGAGGCTGTTTTTGGGAGAAAGGTTCTTCAGGCAGTGGTTCCTTCCGTATAAAGAGCCTGCCTGTCCCTCCCGTCATCCGTGTACTTTAGCTTTGGTATTGGTATCCCATAAGTAATGGATGATCCGTGGACTGGATACACTTAACAAGAGAAAACATAATTTATGCTTACCTGATAAATTTATTTCTCTTGTAGTGTATCCAGTCCACGGCCCGCCCTGTCACTTTAAGGCAGGTAATTTTTCCATTAAACTACAGTCACCACTGTACCCTATGGTTTTCCTTTCTCTGCATGTTTTCGGTCGAATGACTGGTAATGGCAGTTAGGGGAGGAGCTATATAGCAGCTCTGCTGGGTGAATCCTCTTGCACTTCCTGTTGGGGAGGAGTTAATATCCCATAAGTAATGGATGATCCGTGGATCGGATACACTACAAGAGAAATAAATTTATCAGGTAAGCATAAATTATGTTTTTATCGCCAATTTTTGCTTTGTTCTCTTGGTATTCTTAGTTGAAAGCTAAATCTAAGAGTTTCATATGCTAATTTCTTAGAACTTGAAAGCCGCCTCTTATCTAAATGCATTTTGACAGTTTTTCACCACTAGAGGGTGTTAGTTTATGTGTGTAATATAGATAACACTGTGCTCATGCATGTGAAGTTACCTAGGAGGCAGCAATGATTGGCTAAAATGCAAGTCTGTCTAAAGAACTGAAATAAGGGCAGTCTGCAGAGGCTTAGATACAAGGTAATCGCAGAGGTAAAACGTGTTTTAATATAGCTGTGTTGGTTATGCAAAACTAGGGAATGGCTAATTAAAGGATTATCTATCTTTTAAAACAACATTCTGGTGTAGACTGCCCCTTTAAAATCTGGGCTTATCCTTCTTAGGTGGTTGCAACTTTCTGGGGGTGTGATTATGAAAACTTTATAAAAGAATAGTAATATTCATTATTTTCTTTTAATATTTCCCTTAAATATGCCAGTACTACGTGTTTGCCTCAGCACAAGCAGCATTTATTAGAAAGGTCCTCAGACCATGCTACCTTCGTCTCGGTCTGAAGAATCATGGTGTTTTGGTATGGATCAACCTGTGGCAATACAGTTCTATGAGAGAAAACATGATTTATACTTGTAGCTATATCTATTTCTTCACACTCAAAGTAGAGTTATCTTTCTATCTATCTATCTATCTATCTATGTATCTATCTATCTATTGGGTACTTATAGAGCGCAAACTAATCACCCGTGAGGGTCTCAAGGCCTATCTTGCGTGTCGTGAAATTTTTCACTCGTGTCTGACTTTCAGAGGTGTTTCTTATCCCTTTATCCCAATAGGCTCTTGCTTGGCTATGTATGAGCTGACACAAACAATTCAGGAAGGGTATATGTAGAAATGGTTTCCACTCTCTGAGAGGCATTTTTACCTGCTACAGTAGTCATGGGCCTTTAGCACTGATCTGGCTCTACTATGAGCATGAATAATTTGAGTAAAGGGAAGGGTAAGTCAAAATTAAACTTGCATGATTAATTTTTACTAAACTTTTAAATTTACTTCTATTTTCAAATGTACCTAAGTTCTATTGGTATCCCTTGTTGAAAAAGAATACGCACATATCCTACACTAGTGGAAGCTAGCTGCTGATTGGTGCCTGCACACATTTGTCTCTTGTGTTTGACTAACTAGATGTGTTCATCTAGCTGCCAGTAGTGCAATGTTGTTACTTCAGCAAAGGATAGCCAGGGAATGAAGCAAATTTAATAATAGAAGTGAATTGGAAAGTTGTTTAAAATTGTATGTTCTATCCAAATCATAAAAGAAAAATTTGGGGTTTCCTGTCCCTTTAATCAATATTTTTAAATGTGCTGTTTTTGAACAATACAGTATCGTATAGATGAAAGTAAGTTGATTTTATTTCAGGTAATTTCTAATCTAACGCATGCCATAGAGAAGCAAAAGGAAAAACTGGAGCTCATGAGAACATTCACACACTGGAGACTTCAGCATACAGAAGCAAGACAAGAGGTAATCCTAAAGTTTTAATCTATTGGATTATTACTTTCATCTTGAAGGTTGTTATTAAATTACTAGAAGTTTATGACTACTTATAAGGTTAAGGATCAATCTTTTTAATATTATTACTCTGGCACACTTGACTGAACTTTTTCATAATGTTATTTTTATAAGAGTGTTAACTGGACACTTTTTACTATTATTATTATTATTATTGGTTATTTGTAGAGCGCCAACAGATTCCGCAGCGCTATTAACAAAGGTGGAGTACAAAAAACAGTTATAGGGATCAAATGGGTAGAGGGCCCTGCCAAGAGTTGCACTGTTGTAGTCAGCTCTTGAGAAGGTGATCAACAAACAGCTGGACTCTTAAGCTTACATGCTAGGGGGGTTCAGGGGATAGCAATGGAGGAGAGGAACTGGTATAAAGAAAGGTTAGCGTAGGTTGTATGCATCCCTGAACAGTAGAGTCTTTAGGGAGCACTTGAAGCTTTTAAAACTAGAAGAGAGTCTTGTGGAGCGAGGCAGAGAGTTCCACAAGATGGGAGCCAGTCTGGAGAAGTCCTGTAAACGGAAGTGTGATGAGGTGACAAGAGAGGAGGAGGTCGTGAGCAGAATGAAGGGGACGGGAGGGAGAGTATCTGGAGACAAGGTCTGAGATATAGGGGGGAGCAGTGCAGTTGAGGGCTTTGTATGTCAGAGTGAGAATTTTGTGTTTGATCCTAGAGGCAAGAGGAAGCCAGTGAAGGGATTGGCAGAGAGGTGCAGCAGATGAAGAGCAACGTGTAAGGAAGATGAGTCTGGCAGAGGCATTCATTAAGGATTTAAAGGAGCTAGGCGGTAGGTGGGGAGACCAGAGAGAACAGAGTTGCAGTAATCGAGGCGGGAGAGAATGAGAGAGTGGATTAAAATCTTAGTTCTGTCTTGTGTAAGGAAGTGTCTAATTTTAGAGATGTTTTTAAGGTGGAAGCGGCAGGCTTTAACCAAAGACTGAATGTGAGGAGTGAAAGAAAGATCTGAGTCAAATGTGACCCTGAGACATCGGGCATGCGGGGTAGGGGTAATGATGGAGTTGTCGACAGTTATAGAGAGATTGGGGGTGGAGAGTTTAGAAGAAGGGGGGAAAATAAGGAGCTCAGTTTTGGAGAGATTTAGCTTGAGGTAGTGAGAGGACATCCAGTTGGAGATGTGAGAAAGACAGTTAGTGACACGGGTTAGCAAGGAAGGAGAAAGGTCTGGTGCAGAGAAGTAGATTTGGGTGTCTGCATACAAATGATATTGTAAACCATGGGACTTTATTAGGGAACCTAGTGATGACGTGTAGATTGAGAAGAGAAGGGGACCGAGGACAGAGCCTTGCAGTACTCCGGCAGAAAGTGCTGACGGGGCAGAGGAGGCCCCAGAGAAGGCTACACTAAAGGTACGGTTTGACAGGTAGGAAGAGAGCCACGAGAGGGCTGTGTCACATATGCCGAAGGATTGGAGGATTTGGAGCAAGAGAGGGTGGTCAACAGTGTCAAAGGCTGCGGACAGATCAAGGAGAATAAGCAGAAAGAAGTGGCCTTTTTATTTTGCTGTAAGTAGGTCGTTGGTAACCTTAACAATTGCTGTTTCTGTGGAGTGATGGGGATGAAATCCAGATTACAATGGGTCAAGGAGGGAGTTTATTGTAAGGAAATGGGATAGGCGTGCATAAGCTAGTTTTTCGAGAAGCTTTGATACAAGAGGGAGGAGGGAAATAGGGCGGTAGTTGGATGGGGAGATAGGATCAAGGGAAGGTTTTTTTTGAGGATAGGTGTGACCAGTGCATGTTTCAGCGATGAGGGAAATATACTGGTGCTGAAGGAGAGGTTGAAAGTGTGTGTGAGTATAGGGGTAAGGGTGGCAGAGAGGGAGTAGCTGTGAGGGGATAGGGTCAAGGGGACAGGTAGGGAGGTGAGAGCGCAGTATAAGTGCCAAAACTTCTTCCTCAGTAACAGGGGAGAATGAGCTAAGTTTAAGGTTATGTGGGTTGTGGTTGATTGAGAGCATTTGAGGGGGTGAGAGAATGGAATTATGTTGAGAGCTGATTTCATTTCTGATGGAGTTGATTTTGTTATTGAAATGGTTGGCAAAGTCTTGAGCTGACAGAGAAGTTGTATTAGGAGGAGGGGGAGGGCGGAGAAGAGTATTGAAAGTGGAGAACAAACATTTTGGGTTTGAAGAAAGATTAGAGATAAGAGTAGACAAGTAGTGTTGCTTATGGAAATTAAGGGCAGAGTAGTAGGAGTTCAAGATAAATTTGTAGTGTTGAAAATCAACTGAACTCCTAGATTTTCTCCAGTGCCGCTCAGCAGTACTGGAACATCTTCGTAGGTATCGTGTCAGAGGAGTATGCCAGGGCTGAGGATGAGTGTTTGATTTCCGAGCTATGGTAAGAGGGGCGAGATTGTCAAGGACGGATGTAAGGGTGGAATTACAGTGGCAGATAGATTGGTCAGGACATGAAAAGGAGGAGAAGGATGAGAGGAGAGGTTTGAGGGAATTAGAGAGCTGTTGTTGATCTAATGACGTAATGCTTCTGTGAAGTTTGGTGTGAGGAGCAGAAGGAGGGAGAGTTGTAGGGAGGGATGATATGTTGCAAGTATGGAGATTGTGGTCAGAAAGAGGAAAGGGGGAGTTTGTGAAGTTTGAGAGGGTGCATCGATGGCTAAAGATCAGGTCAAGGGAGTGACCATCTTTGTGAGTGGGAGAATCAGTCCATTGTGACAAACCAAAAGAGGAAGTGAGTTGCAGAAGTTGTTTTGCAGAGGAGGCAGTGGGATTGTCAAGAGGGATGTTGAAGTCACCAAGAATGAGGGAAGGGGTGTCTGAGGAAAGGAAATAAGGTAGCCATGCAGCCAAGTGATCTAGAAATTGAGTTGAGGAGCCAGGAGGACAGTATATGACTGCGACACGTATAGAAAGAGGAGAGAATAAGTGAATCATGTGGGTTTCGAATGAGGAAAATGTGAGGGAAGAGATGGGATGTATTTGTTGAAAGGTGCAAGAAGAGGAAAGTAAAATACCTACACCACCTCCTTGTCTGTTACCAGACCTAGGAGTGTGGCTGAAGTGGAGACCCCAATGTGACAGAGCAGCAGTGGATGCTTTGTCTAGGGGAGAGAGCCAGGTTTCTGTTAGGGCCAGAAGGTTGAGGGAGTGGGAGATAAAGAGGTCATGTATAGAAGTGAGTTTGTTGCAAACAGAGCGAGAGTTCTAAAGTGCACAAGTGAAAGGGGAAGTGGCTTTTGATGCAAGAGGAATGTGAGTAAGGTTGTCAGAGTTTTGTTTTCTGAGTCTGTGGGATGGTATACATGGATGTGCACGGCTAGGCAGTTGTTGGGGACCAGGATTAGGGGAGATGTCACCAGCAGTCAGTTGAAGCAAGAGGGAGAGTGACATAAGATGAGATACAGATTTGCAGTAGTGAGACTGCTTTTGAGACAAGGTGCAGGGGGGAGAGAGAGTGTTTAGGAATAGGTAGAGTTCATGAGTACAAAAGTAATGTGAGTTTAAGAGAGATGGGCTAATGAACAGTGCAGGTGGAGAGGGAGAAGGAGTAATTGAATAAAGTAGTTTGTTAGAGAGACAAAAGGCAGCAAAAAGGAATAAGAAGATATTAGGCATTTTTACAAAAGAGGGAACCAGTTAAACACATAAGACACAGTATTACAGTAGCAATTGCATTTGAAAACAGTAAGGTATATCAAACATAATATTACAAAAGTACTTGCCTTGTGTCTTGCCCCTTGCCCAATCCTTGTTCAATTCTTGTATAATTCTATTGCTAGTGAATCACTTATAAAATGTTCACTTTGAAAATGTGAACATATGTTGTTATAGCAATGCACAGGCCACACTGATGTGAAATATATGCAGGGAGGGCAGTCAGCTGAGTCCACTAAATTTAGTTGATTGCTAATCAAAGACAATTGGAAAGTTAGATTCTGGTTTGGTCAGGGTGAGATGTTAAGTAAACAGACAATAAAATTTGGGGGAGGTTAATACTATGGAATAAGACAGCTTTACATTTTAGAATAATAGCAAGTATTGATAAGGATTGAACATCACATGGCAATTAAATGAACATTAGAAATAACACATTGGATAACAGTACAACAGATGTAGGACTAAATTAACAAACTAAAATCATTTGCTCTATGTAAATACTATAAAATGTGTTTCCCCTTAATGTGTTCCAAATGACTTATTATACCTACTTCAATGTATGGCAGAGTATCCCTTTATATTTATTTCTATATTTGAAAAGCAGTTTTCTCTTGTTAAGTGTATCCAGTCCACGTATCATCCATTACGTGTGGGATATTCTTCCCAACAGGAAGTTGCAAGAGGATCACCCACAGCAGAGCTGCTATATAGCTCCTCCCCTCACTGCCATATCCAGTCATTCTCTTGCAACTCTCAACAAAGATGGACGTAGTAAGAGGAGAGTGGTGTGTTATAGTTAGTTTTTTAACTTCAATCAAAAGTTTGTTATTTTTAAATGGTACCGGAGTGTACTATTGATCTCAGGCAGTATTTAGAAGAAGAATCTGCCTGCATTTTCTATGATCTTAGCAGAAGTAACCAAGATCCATGGCTGTTCTCACATATTCTGAGGAGTGAGGTAACTTCAGAGAGGGAATGGCGTGCAGGTTTTCCTGCAATAAGGTATGGGCAGTTAATATATTTCTAGGGATTGAATTTGCTAGAAAAATGCTGCTGATACCGGATTAATGTAAGTTAAGCCTTAAATGCAGTGATAGCGACTGGTATCAGGCTTATTAACAGAGATACATACTCTTATAAAAGTGTAATATAAAACGTTTGCTGGCATGTTAATCGTTTTTATAGATGTTTGGTGACAAAACTTATTGGGGCCTAGTTTTTTTCCACATGGCTGGTTTGATTTTTGCCTAGAAACAGGCTTTCACTGTTGCAATATGAGTGGGAAGGGCCTATTTTAGTGCTTTTCTGTGCAGATAAAAATACTGACAGAGACATTCAGCTTCCCTCTGCATGATACAGGACATCTCTGAAGGGCTCAAAAGGCTTCAAAGTCGTGTTTGAGGAGGGTAACAATCACAGTAGACTGTGGCAGTTGTTGTGACTGTGTTTAAAAAACGTTTTTGTCATTTATTATTCTGTTTTTGTTATTAAGGGGTTAATCATCCATTTGCAAGTGGGTGCAATGCTCTGCTGACTTGTTACATACACTGTAAACATTTTGTTAGTGTAACTGCCTTTTTTCACTGTTATTTCAAATTTCTCTTGTTAAGTGTATCCAGTCCACGGATCATCCATTACTTATGGGATATTAACTCCTCCCCAACAGGAAGTGCAAGAGGATTCACCCAGCAGAGCTGCCACATAGCTCCTCCCCTAACTGCCATTACCAGTCATTCTCTTGCACCCAACGAATAGATAGGATGTGTGAGAGGACTGTGGTGATTATACTTAGTTTCATACCTTCAATCAAAAGTTTGTTATTTTATAATAGCACCGGAGTGTGTTATTCCTTCTCTGGTAGAATTTGAAGAAGAATCTACCTGAGTTTTTCTATGATTTTAGCCGGAGTAGTTAAGATCATATTGCTGTTTCTCGGCCATCTGAGGAGAGGTAAACTTCAGATCAGGGGACAGCGGGCAGATTAATCTGCAAAGAGGTATGTAGCAGCTTATTATTTTCTGACAATGGAATTGATGAGAAAATTCTGCCATACCGATATAATGTAAACTCAGCCTTAAATGCAGTAGCAGCAACTGGTATCAGGCTGTCATGTATGTATATTTTACACTTCAGTATTCTGGGGAATGGCACTTCACTGGAATTATACTGTATGCATAAAACTTTAGCCTAATTTGCAGGGACTAGCAACAGGCTTTTTAATAACACTCAATTTATTAATGTTAAACGTTTTTTGCTGGCATGTAAAATCGTTTAATTTTCTGAGGTACTGGGTGAAAAAATGTTTTGGGCACTATTTGTTTCCACTTGGCAGTCGTTTTATTTAATTTATGACAGTTTACTGATCTCTCTCACTGTTATGTGTGAGGGGGAAGGGCCTTTTTTGGCGCTTTTGCTACGCATCAAAAAATTCAGTCAGAAGTTTATTGTCTTCCCTGCATGATCCGGTTCATCTCTACAGAACTCAGGGGTCTTCAAAACTTGTTTTGAGGGAGGTAATCACTCACAGCAGAGCTGTGAGATTGTAGTTGACTGTGATAAAAAAACGTTTATTTCTGTATTTTTTTTTTTTTTCTGCTATCAGGGTTAGTTATCCTTTGCTAATGGAAGCAATCCTTTGCTAAAATTGTGTTTTTTACAAAGATTTGATGCTATAACTTTTCAGTTTATTAATTTTCAACTGTCATAACTTTCTCCAACATAGGTGTGTCCGGTCCACGGCGTCATCCTTACTTGTGGGATATTCTCTTCCCCAACAGGAAATGGCAAAGAGCCCAGCAAAGCTGGTCACATGATCCCTCCTAGGCTCCGCCTACCCCAGTCATTCTCTTTGCCGTTGTACAGGCAACATCTCCACGGAGATGGCTTAGAGTTTTTTAGTGTTTAACTGTAGTTTTTATTGTTCAATCAAGAGTTTGTTATTTTAAAATAGTGCTGGTATGTACTATTTACTCAGAAACAGAAAAGAGATGAAGATTTCTGTTTGTATGAGGAAAATGATTTTAGCACCGTAACTAAAATCCATGGCTGTTCCACACAGGACTGTTGAGAGCAATTAACTTCAGTTGGGGGAACAGTGTGCAGTCTCTTACTGCTTGAGGTATGACACATTCTAACAAGACGATGTAATGCTGGAAGCTGTCATTTTCCCTATGGGATCCGGTAAGCCATGTTTATTAAGATAGTAAATAAGGGCTTCACAAGGGCTTATTAAGACTGTAGACTTTTTCTGGGCTAAATCGATTCATTATTAACACATATTTAGCCTTGAGGAATCATTTATTCTGGGTACTTTGATATGATTATATCGGCAGGCACTGTTTTAGACACCTTATTCTTTAGGGGCTTTCCCTAATCATAGTCAGAGCCTCATTTTCGCGCCGGTATGGCGCACTTGTTTTTGAGGACAGCATGGCATGCAGCTGCATGTGTGTGGAGCTCTGATACATAGAAAAGTCTTTCTGAAGGCATCATTTGGTATCGTATTCCCCTTTGGGCTTGGTTGGGTCTCAGCAAAGCAGATTCCAGGGACTGTAAAGGGGTTAAATATAAAAACGGCTCCGGTTCCGTTATTTTAAGGGTTAAAGCTTCCAAATTTGGTGTGCAATACTTTTAAGGCTTTAAGACACTGTGGTGAAATTTTGGTGAATTTTGAACAATTCCTTCATACTTTTTCGCAATTGCAATAATAAAGTGTGTTTAGTTTAAAATTTAAAGTGACAGTAACGGTTTTATTTTAAAACGTTTTTTGTGCTTTGTTATCAAGTTTATGCCTGTTTAACATGTCTGAACTACCAGATAGATTGTGTTCTGACTGTGGGGAAACCAAGGTTCCTTCTCATTTAACTATATGTTTTTTATGTCATAAAAAAAAAAAAAAAAATTTAGTAAAAATGATGCCCAAGATGATTCCTCAAGTGAGGGGAGTAAGCATGGTACTGCATCATCCCCTCCTTCGTCTACACCAGTCTTGCCCATACAGGAGGCCCCTAGTACATCTAGTGCGCCAATACTCCTTACTATGCAACATTTAACGGCTGTAATGGATAATTCTATCAAAAACATTTTAGCCAATATGCCCACTTATCAGCGAAAGCGCGACTGCTCTGTTTTAGAAAATTCTGTAGAGCATGAGAGCGCTGATGATATGGTTTCCGAAGGGCCCCTACACCAGTCTGAGGGGGCCAGGGAGGTTTTGTCTGAGGGAGAAATTTCAGATTCAGGAAACATTTCTCAACAAGCTGAACCTGATGTGATTACTTTTAAATTTAAGTTGGAACATCTCCGCGCTCTGCTTAAGGAGGTGTTATCCAATTTGGATGATTGTGATTATCTGGTCATTCCAGAACCACTATGTAAAATGGAAAAGTTCTTAGAGGCCCCGGGGCCCCCCGAAGCTTTTCCTATATCCAAGCGGGTGGCGTACATTGTTAGTAAAGAATGGGACAGGCCCGGTATACCTTTAGTACCTCCCCCCATATTTATAAAATTGTTTTCCTATAGTCGACCCCAGAAAGGACTGATGGCAGACAGTCCCCAAGGTCGAGGGGGCGGTTTCTACTCTACACAAGCGCGCCACTATACCCATAGAAGATAGTTGTGCTTTCCAAGATCCTATGGATAAAAAATTAGAAGGTCTGCTAAAGATGTTTGTTCAGCAAGGTTCCCTTCTACAACCAATTGCATGCATTGTCCCTGTCACTGCAGCCGCGTGTTTCTAGTTTGATGAGCTAGGAAAGGCGATTATTAGTAATTCTTCTTCTTATGAGGAGACTATGGACAGAATTCGTGCTCTTAAATTGGCTAATTCTTTCACCCTAGACGCCACCTTGCAATTGGCTAGGTTAGCGGCGAAAAAATTCTGGGTTTGCTATTGTGGCGCAGAGCGCTTTGGTTAAAATCTTGGGCAGCGGATGCGTCTTCCAAGAACAAATTGCTTGACATTCCTTTCAAGGGGAAAACACTCTTTGGCCCTGACTTGAAAGAGATTATCTCTGATATCACTGGGGGCAAGGGCCACGCCCTTCCTCAGGATAGGTCTTTTCAAGACCAAAAATAAACCTAAGTTTCGTCCCTTTCGCAGAAACGGATCAGCCCCAAGGGCTACGTCCTCTAAGCAGGAAGGTAATACTTCTCAAGCCAATCCAGCCTGGAGACCTATGCAAGGCTGGAGCAAAGGAAAGCAGGCCAGGAAACCTGCCACTGCTACCAAGACAGCATGAAATGCGGGCCCCCGATCCGGGACCGGATCTGGTGGGGGGCAGACTCTCTCTCTTCGCTCAGGCTTGGGAAAGAGATGTTCTGGATCCTTGGGCGCTAGAAATAGTCTCCCAAGGTTATTCTCTGGAGTTCAAGGGGCTTCCTCCAAGGGGGAGGTTCCACAGGTCTCAGTTGTCTTCAGACCACATAAGAAGACAGGCATTCTTACATTGGGTAGAAGACCTGCTAAAAATGGGAGTGATTCATCCTGTTCCATTAGGAGAACAAGGGATGGGGTTCTACTCCAATCTGTTCATAGTTCCCAAAAAAGAGGGAACGTTCAGACCAATCTTAGATCTCGAGATCTTGAACAAGTTTCTCAAGGTTCCATCGTTCAAGATGGAAACCATTCGAACACTTCTTCCTTCCATCCAGGAAGGTCAATTCATGACCAAGGTGGATTTCAAGGATGCGTATCTACATATTCCTATCCACAAGGAACATCATCGGTTCCTAAGGTTTGCATTCCTGGACAAGCATTTCCAGTTCGTGGCATTTTCTTTCGGATTAGCCACTGCTCCTAGGATTTTCTCATAGGTACTAGGGTCCCTTCTGGCGGTGCTAAGACCAAGGGGCATTGCTGTAGTACCTTACTTGGACGACATTCTGATTCGAGCGTCGTCCCTTCCTCAAGTAAAGGCTCACACGGACATTGTCCTGGCCTTTCTCAGATCTCACGGATGGAAAGTGAACGTGGAAAAGAGTTCTCTATCTCCGTCAACGAGGGTTCCCTTCTTGGGAACTATAATAGACTCCTTAGAAATGAGGATTTTTCTGACAGAAGCCAGAAAAACAAAACTTCTAGACTCTTGTCGGATACTTCATTCCGTTCCTCTTCCTTCCATAGCGCAGTGCATGGAAGTGATAGGTTTGATGGTAGCGGCAATGGACATAGTTCCTTTTGTGCGCATTCATCTAAGACCATTACAACTGTTCATGCTCAGTCAGTGGAATGGGGACTATTCAGACTTGTCTCCGAAGATACAAGTAAATCAGAGGACCAGAGACTCATTCCGTTGGTGGCTGTCCCTGGACAACCTGTCACAAGGGATGACCTTCCGCAGACCAGAGTGGGTCATTGTCACGACCGACGCCAGTCTGATGGGCTGGGGCGCGGTCTGGGGATCCCTGAAAGCTCAGGGTCTTTGGTCTCGGGTAGAATCTCTTCTACCGATAAATATTCTGGAACTGAGAGCGATATTCAATGCTCTCAAAGCTTGGCCTCAGCTAGCGAGGGCCAAGTTCATACATCAACCATCAGGGGGGAACAAGGAGTTCCCTAGCGATGGAAGAAGTGACCAAAATCATTCTATGGGCGGAGTCTCACTCCTGCCACCTGTCTGCTATCCACATCCCAGGAGTGGAAAATTGGGAAGCGGATTTTCTGAGTCGTCAGACATTGCATCCGGGGGAGTGGGAACTCCATCCGGAAATCTTTGCCCAAGTCACTCAACCGTGGGGCATTCCAGACATGGATCTGATGGCCTCTCGTCAGAACTTCAGAGTTCCTTACTACGGGTACAGATCCAGGGATCCCAAGGCGGCTCTAGTGGATGCACTAGTAGCACCTTGGACCTTCAAACTAGCTTATGTGTTCCTGCCGTTTCCTCTCATCCCCAGGCTGGTAGCCAGGATCAATCAGGAGAGGGCGTCGGTGATTTTGATAGCTCCTGCGTGGCCACGCAGGACTTGGTATGCAGATCTGGTGAATATGTCATCAGCTCCACCATGGAAGCTACCTTTGAGAGACCTTCTTGTTCTAGGTCCGTTCGACCCACTCCAGCTGACTGCTTGGAGATTGAACGCTTGATTCTCAGATTCTGTTATTAATACTCTTGTTCAGGCCTGAAAGCCTGTAACCAGAAAAATTACCACATAATTTGGTATATCTGTTGGTGTGAATCTGCAGGATTCCCTTGGGACAAGGTTAAGATTCCTAAGAGTCTATCCTTCCTTCGAGAAGGATCGGAAAAAGGATTATCTGCAAGTTCCTTGATGGGACAGATTTCTGCCTTGTCTGTGTTACTTCACAAAAAGCTGGCAGCTGTGCCAGATGTTCTAGCCTTTGTTCAGGCTCTGGTTAGAATCAAGCCTGTTTACAAAATTTTGACTCCTCCTTGGAGTCTCAACCTAGCTCTTTCAGTTCTTCAGGGGGTTCCGTTTGAACCCTTACATTCCGTTGATATTAAGTTATTATCTTGGAAAGTTTTGTTTTTGGTTGCAATTTCTTCTGCTAGAAGAGTTTCAGAATTATCTGCTCTGCAGTGTTCTTCTCCTTATCTGGTGTTCCATGCAGATAAGGTGGTTTTGCGTACTAAACCTGGTTTTCTTCCAAAAGTTGTTTCTAACAAAAACATTAACCAGGAGATAGTTGTGCCTTCTTTGTGTCCTAATCCAGTTTCAAAGAAGGAACGTTTGTTGCACAACTTGGATGTAGTTCGTGCTCTCAAATTTTACTTAGCAGCTACTAAGGATTTCAGACAAACTTTGTCTTTGTTTGTTGTTTATTCTGGTAAACGGAGAGGTCAAAAAGCAACTTCTACCTCTCTCTCCTTCTGGATTAAAAGCATTATCCGATTGGCTTATGAGACTGCCGGACGGCAGCCTCCTGAAAGAATCACAGCTCACTCCACTAGGGCTGTGGCTTCCACATGGGCCTTCAAGAACGAGGCTTCTGTTGATCAGATATGTAAGGCAGCGACTTGGTCTTCACTGCACACTTTTTCTAAATTTTACAAATTTGATACTTTTGCTTCTTCTGAGGCTATTTTTGGGAGAAAGGTTTTGCAAGCCGTGGTGCCTTCCATTTAGGTGACCTGATTTGCTCCCTCCCTTCATCCGTGTCCTAAAGCTTTGGTATTGGTTCCCACAAGTAAGGATGACGCCGTGGACCGGACACACCTATGTTGGAGAAAACAGAATTTATGTTTACCTGATAAATTACTTTCTCCACGGGTGTGTCCGGTCCACGGCCCGCCCTGGTTTTTTTTTTAATCAGGTCTGATAATTTATTTTCTTTAACTACAGTCACCACGGTAACATATGGTTTCTCCTATGCAAATATTCCTCCTTAACGTCGGTCGAATGACTGGGGTAGGCGGAGCCTAGGAGGGATCATGTGACCAGCTTTGCTGGGCTCTTTGCCATTTCCTGTTGGGGAAGAGAATATCCCACAAGTAAGGATGACGCCGTGGACCGGACACACCGTTGGAGAAAGTAATTTATCAGGTAAACATAAATTCTGTTTTTTCTGTGCTTCTTATAGGCACAGTACGTTTTCATATTATAGTAAATTACTTGAAAAGTATTTCCAAGTTGCTAGTTTATTTGCTAGTGTGTTAAACATGTCTGATTCAGAGGAAGATATCTGTGCTATATGTGCTAAAGCCAAAGTGGAGCCCAATAGAAATTTATGTACTTACTGTATTGATGCTACTTTAAATAAAAGTCAATCTGTACAAATTGAACATATTTCACCAAACAACGAGGGGAGAGTTATGCCGACTAACTCGCCTCACGTGTCAGTACCTGCATCTCCCGCTCGAGAGGTGCGTGATATTGTAGCGCCGAGTACATCTGGGCGGCCATTACAAATCACATTACAGGATATGGCTACTGTTATGACTGAAGTTTTGGCTAAATTACCAGAACTAAGAGGTAAGCGTGATCACTCTGGGGTGAGAACAGAGTGCGCTGATAATATTAGGGCCATGTCAGTCACTGCGTCACAATTTGCAGAACATGAGGACGGAGAGCTTCATTCTGCGGGTGACGGTTCTGATCCAAACAAACTGGATTCAGATATTTAAAATTTTAAATTTAAGCTGGAAAACCTCCGTGTATTACTAGGGGAGGTGTTAGCGGCTCTGAATGATTGTAACACAGTTGCAATACCAGAGAAAATGTTCAGGTTGGATAAATATTTTGCGGTACCGGCGAGTACGGACGTTTTTCCTATACCTAAGAGACTTACTGAAATTGTTACTAAGGAGTGGGATAGACCCGGTGTGCCGTTCTCACCCCCTCCGATATTTAGAAAGATGTTTCCAATAGACGCCACCACACGGGACTTATGGCAAACGGTCCCTAAGGTGGAGGGAGCAGTTTCTACTTTAGCTAAGCGTACCACTATCCCGGTGGAGGATAGCTGTGCCTTTTCAGATCCAATGGATAAAAAGTTAGAGGGTTACCTTAAGAAAATGTTTGTTCAACAAGGTTTTATATTGCAACCTCTTGCATGCATTGCGCCTGTCACGGCTGCAGCAGCATTTTGGTTTGAGTCTCTGGAAGAGACACTTGAATCAGCTCCATTAGATGAGATTACACACAAGCTTAAAGCCCTTAAGTTAGCTAACTCATTTATTTCAGATGCCGTAGTACATTTAACTAAACTTACGGCTAAGAATTCCGGATTCGCCATTCAGGCACGCAGAGCACTGTGGCTAAAATCCTGGTCAGCTGACGTTACTTCTAAATCTAAATTGCTTAATATACCTTTCAAAGGGCAGACCTTATTCGGGCCCGGGTTGAAAGAAATTATCGCTGACATTACAGGAGGTAAAGGCCATGCCCTGCCTCAAGACAGAGCCAAACCTAAGGCTAGACAGTCTAATTTTCGTTCCTTTCGTAATTTCAAAGCAGGAGCAGCATCAACTTCCTCTGCACCAAAACAGGAAGGAGCTGTTGCTCGCTACAGACAAGGCTGGAGACCTAACCAGTCCTGGAACAAGGGCAAGCAGGCCAGGAAACCTGCTGCTGCCCCTAAGACAGCATGAATCGAGGGCCCCCGATCCGGGAACGGATCTAGTGGGGGGCAGACTTTCTCTCTTCGCCCAGGCTTGGGCAAGAGATGTCCAGGATCCCTGGGCGTTAGAGATCATATCTCAGGGATACCTTCTAGACTTCAAATTCTCTCCCCCAAGAGGGAGATTTCATCTGTCAAGGTTGTCAACAAACCAAATAAAGAAAGAGGCGTTTCTACGCTGCGTACAAGATCTTTTATTAATGGGAGTGATCCATCCGGTTCCGCGGTCGGAACAAGGACAAGGGTTTTACTCAAATCTGTTTGTGGTTCCCAAAAAAGAGGGAACTTTCAGGCCAATCTTGGATTTAAAGATCCTAAACAAATTCCTAAGAGTTCCATCGTTCAAAATGGAAACTATTCGGACAATTTTACCCATGATCCAAAAGGGTCAGTACATGACCACAGTGGATTTAAAGGATGCTTACCTTCACATACCGATTCACAAAGATCATTACCGGTATCTAAGGTTTGCCTTTCTAGACAGGCATTACCAGTTTGTAGCTCTTCCATTCGGATTGGCTACGGCTCCGAGAATCTTCACAAAGGTTCTGGGTGCTCTTCTGGCGGTACTAAGACCGCGAGGAATTGCGGTAGCTCCGTACCTAGACAACATTCTGATACAAGCTTCAAGCTTTCAAACTGCCAAGTCTCATACAGAGTTAGTACTGGCATTTCTAAGGTCGCATGGATGGAAGGTGAACGAAAAGAAGAGTTCTCTCTTTCCACTCACAAGAGTTCCCTTCTTGGGGACTCTTATAGATTCTGTAGAAATGAAGATTTACCTGACAGAAGACAGGTTAACAAAGCTTCAAAATGCATGCCGTGTCCTTCATTCCATTCAACACCCGTCAGTAGCTCAATGCATGGAGGTGATCGGCTTAATGGTAGCAGCAATGGACATAGTACCCTTTGCACGCCTACATCTCAGACCGCTGCAATTGTGCATGCTAAGTCAGTGGAATGGGGATTACTCAGACTTGTCCCCTACTCTGAATCTGGATCAAGAGACCAGAAATTCTCTTCTATGGTGGCTTTCTCGGCCACATCTGTCCAGGGGGATGCCATTCAGCAGGCTGGACTGGACAATTGTAACAACAGACGCCAGCCTACTAGGTTGGGGCGCTGTCTGGAATTCTCTGAAGGCTCAGGGACAATGGAATCAGGAGGAGAGTCTCCTACCAATAAACATTCTGGAATTGAGAGCAGTTCTCAATGCCCTTCTGGCTTGGCCCCAGTTAACAACTCGGGGGTTCATCAGGTTTCAGTCGGACAACATCACGACTGTAGCTTACATCAACCATCAGGGAGGGACAAGAAGCTCCCTAGCAATGATGGAAGTATCAAAGATAATTCGCTGGGCAGAGTCTCACTCTTGCCACCTGTCAGCAATCCACATCCCGGGAGTGGAGAACTGGGAGGCGGATTTCTTAAGTCGTCAGACTTTTCATCCGGGGGAGTGGGAACTTCATCCGGAGGTCTTTGCCCAAATACTTCGACGTTGGGGCAAACCAGAGATAGATCTCATGGCGTCTCGACAGAACGCCAAGCTTCCTTGTTACGGGTCCAGATCCAGGGATCCGGGAGCGGTTCTGATAGATGCTTTGACAGCACCTTGGACCTTCGGGATGGCTTATGTGTTTCCACCCTTCCCGATGCTTCCTCGATTGATTGCCAGAATCAAACAGGAGAGAGCATCAGTGATTCTAATAGCGCCTGCATGGCCACGCAGGACTTGGTATGCAGATCTAGTGGACATGTCATCCTGTCCACCTTGGTCGCTACCTCTGAAACAGGACCTTCTGATCCAGGGTCCCTTCAAACATCAAAATCTAATTTCTCTGAAGCTGACTGCTTGGAAATTGACGCTTGAGTCAGTTATTGATACCTTAATACAGGCTAGGAAGCCTGTTACCAGAAAGATTTACCATAAGATATGGCGCAAATACTTATATTGGTGCGAATCCAAGAGTTACTCATGGAGTAAGGTTAGGATTCCGAGGATATTGTCTTTTCTACAAGAAGGTTTAGAAAAGGGTTTATCCGCTAGTTCCTTAAAGGGACAGATTTCAGCTCTGTCCATTCTTTTACACAAACGTCTGTCAGAAGTTCCGGACGTTCAAGCTTTTTGTCAGGCTTTAGCTAGGATCAAGCCTGTGTTTAAAACTGTTGCTCCACCATGGAGTTTGAACTTAGTTCTTAATGTTTTACAGGGGGTTCCGTTTGAACCCCTTCATTCCATTGATATCAAGTTGTTATCTTGGAAAGTTCTGTTTTTAATGGCGATTTCCTCGGCTCGAAGAGTCTCTGAGTTATCTGCCTTACATTGTGATTCTCCTTATCTGATTTTTCATTCAGACAAGGTAGTTCTGCGTACTAAACCTGGGTTCCTACCTAAGGTGGTCACTAACAGGAATATCAATCAAGAGATTGTGGTTCCATCTTTGTGTCCTAATCCTTCTTCGAAAAAGGAACGTCTGCTACACAATCTAGATGTAGTCCGTGCCCTGAAATTTTATCTACAGGCAACTAAGGATTTTCGACAAACGTCTTCCCTGTTTGTCGTTTATTCTGGTCAGAGGAGAGGTCAAAAAGCTTCGGCTACCTCTCTCTCCTTTTGGCTTCGTAGCATAATACGGTTAGCCTATGAGACTGCTGGACAGCAGCCTCCTGAAAGAATTACAGCACATTCTACTAGAGCTGTGGCTTCCACTTGGGCCTTTAAGAATGAGGCTTCTGTTGAACAGATTTGCAAGGCTGCAACTTGGTCTTCTCTTCATACTTTTTCCAAATTTTACAAATTTGACACTTTTGCTTCTTCGGAGGCTGTTTTTGGGAGAAAGGTTCTTCAGGCAGTGGTTCCTTCCGTATAAAGAGCCTGCCTGTCCCTCCCGTCATCCGTGTACTTTAGCTTTGGTATTGGTATCCCATAAGTAATGGATGATCCGTGGACTGGATACACTTAACAAGAGAAAACATAATTTATGCTTACCTGATAAATTTATTTCTCTTGTAGTGTATCCAGTCCACGGCCCGCCCTGTCACTTTAAGGCAGGTAATTTTTCCATTAAACTACAGTCACCACTGCACCCTATGGTTTTCCTTTCTCTGCATGTTTTCGGTCGAATGACTGGTAATGGCAGTTAGGGGAGGAGCTATGTGGCAGCTCTGCTGGGTGAATCCTCTTGCACTTCCTGTTGGGGAGGAGTTAATATCCCATAAGTAATGGATGATCCGTGGACTGGATACACTACAAGAGAAATAAATTTATCAGGTAAGCATAAATTATGTTTTTGTCAAAATTTGTTTCTCTTAAAGGCACAGTAACGTTTTTTATATTGCTTGTTAACTTGCTTTAAAGTGTTTTCCAAGCTTGCTAGTCTCATTGCTAGTCTGTACAAACATGTCTGAAACAGAGGATACTTGTTCATTATGTTTAAAAGCCATGGTGGAGCCCCATAGGAGAATGTGTACTAAATGTATTGATTTCACCTTAAACAGTAAAGATCAGTCTTTATCTATAAAAGAATTGTCACCAGAGGGGTCTGTCGAGGGGGAAGTTATGCCGACTAACTCTCTCCACGTGTCGGACCCTTCGCCTCCCGCTCAAGGGACGCACGCTAATATGGCGCCAAGTACATCAGGGACGCCCATAGCGATTACTTTGCAGGACATGGCTGCAATCATGAATAATACCCTGTCAGAGGTATTATCCAGATTGCCTGAATTGAGAGGCAAGCGCGATAGCTCTGGGGTTAGACGAGATACAGAGCGCGTAGATGCTGTAAGAGCCATGTCTGATACTGCGTCACAATATGCAGAACCTGAGGACGGAGAGCTTCAGTCTGTGGGTGACGTCTCTGAATCGGGCAGACCTGATTCAGAGATTTCTAATTTTAAATTTAAGCTTGAGAACCTCCGTGTATTGCTTGGGGAGGTATTAGCTGCTCTGAATGACTGTGACACAATTGCAGTGCCAGAGAAATTGTGTAGGCTGGATAAATACTATGCAGTGCCGGTGAGTACTGATGTTTTTCCAATACCTAAAAGGCTTACAGAAATTATTAGTAAGGAGTGGGATAGGCCCGGTGTGCCCTTTTCCCCACCTCCTATATTTAGAAAAATGTTTCCAATAGATGCCACTACATGGGACTTATGGCAGACTGTCCCTAAGGTGGAGGGAGCAGTTTCTACTTTAGCAAAGCGTACCACTATCCCGGTTGAGGACAGTTGTGCTTTTTCAGATCCAATGGATGAAAAATGAGATGGTTACCTTAAGAAAATGTTTATTCAACAAGGTTTTATTTTACAGCCCCTTGCATGCATTGCGCCTGTCACTGCTGCGGCGGCATTCTGGTTTGAGGCCCTGGAAGAGGCCATCCATACAGCTCCATTGACTGAAATTGTTGACAAGCTTAGAACTCTTAAGCTAGCTAACTCATTTGTTTCTGATGCCATTGTTCATTTGACTAAACTAACGGCTAAGAATTCCGGATTCGCCATCCAGGCGCGTAGGGCGCTATGGCTCAAATCCTGGTCAGCTGATGTGACTTCAAAGTCTAAATTACTCAACATTCCTTTCAAGGGGCAGACCTTATTCGGGCCTGGTTTGAAAGAAATTATTGCTGACATTACTGGAGGTAAGGGTCATACCCTTCCTCAGGACAGGGCCAAATCAAAGGCCAAACAGTCTAATTTTCGTGCCTTTCGAAATTTCAAGGCAGATGCAGCATCAACTTCCTCTGCTTCAAAACAAGAGGGAACTTTTGCTCAATCCAAGCAGGCCTGGAAACCTAACCAGTCCTGGAACAAGGGCAAGCAGGCCAGAAAGCCTGCTGCTGCCTCTAAGACAGCATGAAGGAGCGGCCCCTATCCGACAACGGATCTAGTAGGGGGCAGACTCTCTCTCTTCGCCCAGGCGTGGGCAAGAGATGTTCAGGATCCCGGGCGTTGGAGATCATATCTCAGGGATATCTTCTGGACTTCAAAGCTTCTCCTCCACAAGGGAGATTTCACCTTTCAAGATTATCTGCAAACCAGATAAAGAAAGAGGCATTCCTAAGCTGCGTACAAGATCTCCTTATAATGGAAGTGATCCATCCAGTTCCGCGGACGGAACAAGAACAGGGGTTTTATTCAAATCTGTTTGTGGTTCCCAAAAAAGAGGGAACCTTCAGACCAATTTTGGATTTAAAGATCCTAAACAAATTCCTCAGAGTTCCGTCATTCAAGATGGAAACTATTCGAACCATTTTACCCATGATCCAAGAGGGTCAGTAGATGACCACAGTGGACTTAAAGGATGCCTACCTTCACATTCCGATTCGCAAGAATCATCATCAGTTCCTGAGGTTTGCCTTTCTAGACAGGCATTACCAATTTGTAGCTCTTCTATTCGGGTTGGCTACAGCCCCAAGAATTTTTGCAAAGGTTCTGGGCTCACTTCTGGCGGTCCTAAGACCGCGAGGCATAGCAGTGGCTCCTTACCTGGACGATATCCTGATACAGGCGTCAAGCTTTCAAATTGCCAAATCTCATACGGAGATAGTTCTGGCATTCCTGAGGTCGCATGGGTGGAAAGTGAACGAAGAAAAGAGTTCTCTATCTCCTCTCACGAGGGTTTCCTTCCTAGGGACTCTAATAGATTCTGTAGAAATTAAAATTTACCTGACGGAGTCCAGGTTATCAAAACTTCTAAATGCTTGCCGTGTTCTTCACTCCATTCCGCGCCCCACGGTGGCTCAGTGCATGGAAGTAATTGGCTTAATGGTAGCGGCGATGGACATAGTGCCATTCGCGCGCCTGCATCTCAGACCGCTGCAATTATGCATGCTCAGTCAGTGGAATGGGGATTACACAGATTTGTCCCCTCTACTAAATCTGGATCAGGAAACCAGAGATTCTCTTCTCTGGTGGCCATCTCGGGCCCATCTGTCCAAGGGTATGACCTTTCGCAGACCAGATTGGACAATTGTAACAACAGATGCCAGCCTTCTAGGTTGGGGTGCAGTCTGGATCTCCCTGAAGGCTCAGGGTTCATGGACTCAGGAGGAGAAACTCCTCCCAATAAATATTCTGGAGTTAAGAGCAATATTCAATGCTCTTCTGGCTTGGCCTCAGCTAGCAACACTGAGGTTCATCAGATTTCAGTCGGACAACATCACGACTGTGGCTTACATCAACCATCAAGGGGGAACCAGGAGTTCCCTAGCGATGTCAGAAGTCTCCAAGATAATTCGCTGGGCAGAGACTCACTCTTGCCACCTGTCAGCGATCCATATCCCAGGTGTAGAGAACTGGGAGGCGGATTTTCTAAGTCGTCAGACTTTTCATCCGGGGGAATGGGAACTCCATCCAAAGGTGTTTACTCAATTGGTTCTCCGTTGGGGCAAACCAGAATTGGATCTCATGGCGTCTCGCCAGAACGCCAAGCTTCCTTGTTATGGATCCAGGTCCAGGGACCCAGAAGCGGCACTGATAGATGCTCTAGCAGCGCCTTGGTTCTTAAACCTGGCTTATGTGTTTCCACCGTTTCCTCTGCTCCCTCGTCTGATTGCCAAAATCAAACAGGAAAGAGCATCGGTGATATTGATAGCGCCTGCGTGGCCACGCAGGACGTGGTATGCAGACCTAGTGGACATGTCATCCTTTCCACCATGGACTCTGCCTCTGAGACAAGACCTTCTAATACAAGGTCCTTTCAATCATCCGAATCTACTTTCTCTGAGACTGACTGCATGGAGATTGAACGCTTGATCCTATCAAAGCGTGGCTTTTCCGAGTCAGTAATTGATACCTTAATACAGGCACGAAAGCCTGTCACCAGGAAAATTTACCACAAGATATGGCGTAAATATCTTCATTGGTGTGAATCCAAGAATTACTCATGAAGTAGGGTTAGGATTCCTAGGATATTGTCCTTCCTCCAAGAGAGTTTGGACAAAGGATTATCAGCTAGTTCTTTAAAGGGACATATTTCTGCTCTGTCTATTCTTTTACACAAGCGTCTGGCAGAAGTTCCAGACGTTCAGGCATTTTGTCAGGCTTTAGTTAGAATTAAGCCTGTGTTTAAACCTGTTGCTCCTCCATGGAGCTTAAACTTGGTTCTTAAAGTTCTTCAAAAAAAGGGGTTCCGTTTGAACCCCTTCATTCTATTGATATCAAACTTCTTTCATGGAAAGTTCTTTTTCTGATGGCTATTTCCTCGGCTCGAAGAGTCTCGGAGTTATCTGCCTTACATTGTGATTCTCCTTATCTGATCTCTCATTCAGATAAAGTTGTTCTGCGTACAAAACCTGGGTTTTTACCTAAGGTGGTTTCTAACAAGAATATCAATCAAGAGATTGTTGTTCCATCATTATGTCCTAATCCTTCTTCAAAGAAGGAACGTCTTTTGCATAATCTAGACGTAGTCCGTGCCTTGAAGTTTTACTTACAGGCTACTAAAGCTTTTCGCCAAACTTCTAACCTGTTTGTTGTTTACTCTGGACAGAGGAGAGGTCAGAAGGCCTCGGCAACCTCTCTTTCTTTTTGGCTTCGGAGTATAATCCGTTTAGCCTATGAGACTGCTGGACAGCAGCCTCCTGAAAGGATTACAGCTCATTCTACTAGAGCTGTGGCTTCCACCTGGGCCTTTAAAAATGAGGCCTCTGTTGAACAGATTTGCAAGGCTGCAACTTGGTCTTACCTTCATACTTTTTCCAAATTTTCCAAATTTGATACTTTTGCTTCTTCAGAGGCTGTTTTTGGGAGAAAGGTTCTACAGGCAGTGGTTCCTTCCGTTTAATCCTGCCTTGTCCCTCCCATCATCCGTGTATTTTAGCTTTGGTATTGGTATCCCACAAGTAATGGATGATCCGTGGACTGGATACACTTAACAAGAGAAAACATAATTTATGCTTACCTGATAAATTTATTTCTCTTGTAGTGTATCCAGTCCACGGCCCGCCCTGTCCTTTTCAGGCAGGTCTAAATTTTAATTAAACTACAGTCACCTCTGCACCCTATGGTTTCTCCTTTCTCGTCTTGTTTCGGTCGAATGACTGGATATGTCAGTGAGGGGAGGAGCTATATAGCAGCTCTGCTGTGGGTGATCCTCTTGCAACTTCCTGTTGGGAAGGAGAATATCCCACAAGTAATGGATGATCCGTGGACTGGATACACTACAAGAGAAATAAATTTATCAGGTAAGCAAAAATTATGTTTTTTCCTTATTAAAACAATCACCTAGGACATGCCTATAACTATGGGCTGAGCCTGCAAGTAAAGCAGACCTGCTAATGTTATTTATGTTAGGTATTGAAGATTATTGATGTGCACTGTCTAAAAAGCAGTGCACATTGCACCTGCGCTAATGAAGTGCTCCTTGTGTATTGCACCTCACTAATCTTCTCTACCAGCAGTAACGCTCTACAAATCTAGCAACAGCAAGCACAAATATCAAGATGTACTACCAGCCAGCAATCTATATTATCCACTTCCAAATCAAGCAACTTAGTCTAAAACTACTGAATTAGCAGAGTTATAAGTCCAAAACAAAAAATTACAATAACTATCCATATGTGTAATATAGAATATGTATAATAACAAGTTAAAAATAAGAGAAACGTATACTTGATCATATAGAACTTGCATTTTCTCCCCATATATTCTATGCTCACTAAGTGAGGTTCAAGACAGGCCTTTAACATTACTGGGAGAGATCAATCATATTCTATACTAAATTGCGCTGCTTCTAGTTTTTATATTCGCCTCCTATAGTCCACTCAATTAAGTAATACTTAGTACTGCTTCCCCTAATTATTTGTACTCTTAATATTCAAGGTCCAGGTGTGGCCGCCAGTTATTTATAATGGGAAATAGTTTGATTCAAATATAAAAGAGGTTTTATATTTACTTTATTTGTTGGTTACTTATAATTAGACATGTTTATCTTCAAGATTGTTATATCTTATATTTATGTTGCCTATACATGATGTGTATTGTTGGAATTGTCTTCCATTAAGCTGCTCATATTCAACAACACAATACCGCATGTTTAACCCTAAATATGTATGATGGACACAGCTGGCAGTTACATTAATTTGCTGACTCATATCTATGTCTATGATTGTTATGTAACCTTGTTTCTTTCCAATGGCATGGAGAGTCCACAAATCCATTCCAATTACTAGTGAGAATTTAACTCCTGGCCACCAGGAGGAGGCAAAGAACACCCCAGCAGAGCTGTTCAGTATTACTCCCACTTCCCATAAGCCCCCAGTTATTCTTTGCCTTATACATCGAGAGGATGTGCGAAGATGGTGTCTGAAGATATTTAATCCTTAAACGGTTACTTTTCCCTGCAAGCAAGGATTGTGGCTATGCTGTGTCCATGTAATCCTCTTTAGTGAGAGTAATGGTGGCTTTTATCAGTTAGAAGACGGTGAGGTAGTCCTTGCTTACCTTCTAACATTAATGCTACCCCTCTATAGAAAAAAGGGTCGGTTACTCTTTTTTTTCTTTTTCTACAGGTCCCTGTCAGAGGTCGGCTGAGTCTGTCATATCTCTGTTGCTGTACCTCAGTGTTTTTCAACCAGTGTTACGTGGCACACTAGTGTGCCGTAAGAGATCCTCAGGTGTGCCGCAGCAGACTGACAACAGTGCAGGGGTGTTTGTGAATGAATGTCAATATGTCATGTATAGTTTGTAAGAGGCCTGGCATGACAGCACAGTACAGTGTGTGTGTGTGTATATGTGTATATATATATGTGTATATATATATGTATATATATATATGTATATATATATATATATATATATATATATATATATATATATATATATATATATATATATATATATATATATTGTGTGTGTATATATATCCTGTATTAGGCTACAATGTGTGATTTTGTAAAATTTTGGGATGGTGGTGTGCCACAGGATTTTTTAATGTAAAATAGTGTGCCACAGCAAATAAAAGGTTGCAAATCACTGCTGTACCTGCCCTGCAGCGGATTCACAAGGTAAGTGCCTTTGCCTTCTAGGTGAGAAGGATACAGTTTATTTATCTCTTCAGAATTTGGTATACACTGAGGGGCAATAGTGGCTGGGCACTGCTTCAGGGAATTAATTATATAAACTAATAGGTGTGTCTTTTCTTTCTTTCTAGAGGCACTTGATAGTGTACTGGCTCTTGAGGGGTTAAATGTATGTGGATCTGTTCCTGAGACTGGGTTGGAACTTCACCGGTCTCAGGATTTTGGGGGTAAAATTTTTATTAATCTTGTTGTTTTTGTGTATACTCTTTTGCTGCGCAAGGAGGTTTTTTGATGCCGGTAATTTCTGTTTTAAATAGCTCCGCTTATTTGCTTTCTCTTGTGGCGCAATTAATGATCTGCGGTCACACGACCTTCCGGACGTTTTCCTCAAATTACGCTGAGATACTGTCGGCTTCGCAGCTCCTGTTCTCCACTTAAAGTTTTTCTTACTAACATAAGTGTTACTGGTGTGTTTGGACAATTCCGGTCTGCAGAGGAGTGTTTCTTTCCTAAGATATGGAGAGTCCACAACATCATTTCAATTACTAGTGAGAATATTACTCCTGGCCAGCAGGAGGAGGCAAAGAGCACCACAGCAAAGCTGTTACGTGTCACTCCCCTACCCATAATCCCCAGTCATTCTCTTTGCCTCTGTCAATGAGGGTCCATTCCTCCATCCAAATCTCGTTTCTCTGAAGCTGACTGCTTGGAGATTGATCGCTTTGTTCTGGCTAAGCGTGGGTTTTCTGGGTCGTTCATTGAGACCATGCTGCAGACTGGCAAACCTGTTTTAGTAAAATTTACCATAAGGTATGGCGTAAATACCTTTTTATTGGTTTGAATCGAAGGGCTACTCTTCGAGTAGGGTCAGGATTCCTAGAATTTTGGCCTTTCTCCAGGAAGGTCTGGAGAAAGGGTTGTCAGTCAGTTCTCTGAAGGTTCAGATTTCTGTATTATCTATTCTTTTACATGAGCGTCTGGCGGATGTGCCAGATGTTTAATCTTTTTGTCAGGCCCTGGTCAGAATCAGGCCTGTGTTTAAATTTGTCCTCCTAGGAGCCTTAACCTTGTTCTTAAAGTTTTGCAGCAGGCTCCATTTGAGCCAATGCATTCCATAGATATTAAGTTGTTATCTTGGAAGGTTTTGTTTCTTGTTGCTATCTCTTCTGCTCTGAGTGTTTCGGAACTCTCAGCTTTGCAGAGTGATTCTCCTTATCCTATATATTTCATGCTGATAAGGTGGTTCTATCGTACTAAATTGGGGTTTCTCCCTAAAGTGGTTTCGGATAGAAATATTAATCAGGAAATCGTTGTTCCCTCTCTCTGTCCCAATCCTTCTTTTCATAACAAACATCTGTTTCACAACTTGGATGTTGTGCATGCTCTAAAATTCTACCTACAGGCTACTAAAGATTTTTGCCTGTCTTCTGCCCTGTTTGTTTGTTTCTCTGGTAAGTGCAAGGGTCAGAAGGCTACTGCTACTTCTCTTTCCATCTGTTTGAGAAGTTTCATTTGTTTTGCTTATGAGACTGCTGGTTAGCAGCCTCCTTAGAGAATTACAGCTCATTCCACTAGGACCATCTCCTCTTCTTGGGCCTTCAAAAATGAAGGTTCTGTGGAACAGATTTGCAAGGCTGCAACTTGGTCCTCTCTGCATACTTTTTCCAAATGTGATACTTTTGCCTCGGCTGAGCTTTCTTTTGGGAGAAAGGTTCTTCAAGCGGTGGTGCCTTCTGTTTAGGTCCGCCTGTCTTGTTCTCCAACCCTATTCATTCCGTGTCCTCTAGCTTGGGTATTGGTTCCCACTAGTAATTGAATGACATTGTGCACTCTCCATATCTTAGGAAAGACAACAAAATATATGCTTACCTGATAAATGTATTTGTTTCCGGATATGGAGAGTCCAAGACTCCACCTTTAAACCTCAGGCACCTCTATACCTTTTGTGTTATTCCTTTTTCCATTTCCCTTCGGTCGAATGACTGAGGATTATGGGTTAGGGGAGTGACACTTAACAGCTTTGCTATGGTGCTCTTTGCTTCCTCCTGCTGGACAGGAGTGGTATTCCCAACAGTAATTGGAATGACGTTGTGGACTCTCCATATCCAGAAAGAAGGAAATTTATCAGGTAACCATAAATGTTGTTATTCTACATAGTCGGAAATTCACTCGTTGGTTATCCGGAGTGGTGAGTCACCTCAGCAGAACTGAAGTATATAGCGGTGCCTTATTAGGGTTTAATGTTTATTTCTCTGATGCTTTTAACTAGGGTATGCTTTTTGGGAACGATCATAGACTCTCTGTCCATTAATATTTTTCTAACATTAAATTAATTAAAATTCTTGCTTCTTGTCGTTCTTTTCAGTCCTCTATAAGTCCATCAGTGGCTCAGTGTATGGAGGTAATTTGTCTAATGGTTGCTTCCTTGGACATTTATTCCTTTTGCTCGTTTCCATCTGAGACCTCTACAGTTATGCATGCTCAGACAATGGAACGGAGACCACTCAGATCTCTCTCAGAGAGTCTCTCGTTTGGGAGTCTAGAACTGTCTTCTAAAAAGCAAAAAGGATCCGGTGCACTCAGGGGTAAGAAAATTTCATAAGTTGCTTTCTTAATAAAATTTACATGAGGGATGCCTCATAAGGACAAGGATCCAGAATAGAGGTGATCCTGACGCGTTTCGCGCCGTTACTGACGCTTAGTCATAGGATATGACCCCAGCATACCCCACCACACCTTATGAAGGGAGCTGCAACCAACCGGCGCTCAGGAAACAAACACCTGTCAGTCACACCCCCCATCCAGGTTAAGGTGGAATACACTGACGGCACACATAAAAAACAAATATAGAAATAAAAAACATCATGTTAAATTCTGGTCAATTCTGGAAATTGCAGTTATTACAGGCATATATTAGACCATAAAAAAGAAAGGAAAATAAACAAAGGCTAAGGGCTAAAATATGAATATAGTAACTAAATAAATTTAAGACTTGATAACTGAGGATTTTTATAAATTATTTGTAAATACACTTATCTTCTAAAAAACTTATTAAGTATATATATCAAGATCTTAGGAAAGAAAATGATAAACCAAATTTTATTAAAGGTGTATTGCAATTAATGATATTTATAATATGTAGTTTATAAGTTAATACACCTGTTATGTTTATAATTTAATGTGATTCATTTATTTAAATAATGTAAGAGTTGATTGATTAATCTGTAAAATAGGAAATATCCCACTCTAAATTCATACCATTTGGATGTCTAGTTCCCAATTTTAGAATCCAGAATAGTTCACGTTTAGTTAAAGACTTGTGTCTATCACCTCCTCTGGGATGTCTATTAACAATTTCAATAATCTGGACTCCAAAATCTGAAACATTGGTGAAATGTACACCATTAAAGTGCTTGGCTATTGCTGATTCTTTTTTATAATTTTTGACATCTCTTATATGTTCTCTGACTCTATCACGGAACTCACGTGAGGTCTGACCTACGTACTGCTGGCAACAGGAGTTACAGGTTATAAGGTAAACCACCCACTTGGTTCTACATGTCGCGTGGAAATTAATTTCAAAGGATCTATCATGTGCTGAAGAGGTAAAGCTATTACCTAATGTCAGTAATTGACAAGCTAGACAATTGAAATTATTACATTTAAAATTTCCCTTCTTATGCAGCCAAGTCCTATTACTTTGGTATGTTTTTGTTTGAACCATGCTAGGAGATAGTTTGGAACCTAAAGTATCTGGCTTCCTAGAAACAAACCTACATTTACTAATATATGGTTTGATTTGGGGATCATTTTGTAGTAACTTCAAATGTCTCTTCACAATAGAAACAATTTTATTATAATGAATCGAATATGGTGTGCTAAAAACCACAGAATCATTGGTAAATAAGCTATTGTGATTTCTGGGAACTGTATGACTATGTTTAGCTTCCTCTTGTGCTTTGTTGAGTAATTTTTCCTTATAGCCTCTCTTTAAAAGCCTGGTTTTTAATTCCTCAGACTGATTTGTATATATGGTTTCATCATTGGTGTTTCTTTTTAATCTGATAAATTAGCTTTTGGGAATAGAATTTAATAAATGAGGTGGATGAGCTGAATTGGCGTGTAAAATGGTGTTCCCTGCAGTAGGTTTACGAAATGTGCTGTAAACAATACAGTTATTGCATGTATCACCCTTAAGTGTTAAATCCAAAAAGTTTACCTGAGTTGGATTAACTTCGCCAGTGAATTTTAGTTCCACATTATTATTGCTAAGATAATCCAAAAGTATAGTAGGTGTAAAATCTGTAATGTTGGAAATATCAAATATGAATATCATATCGTCAATGAAACGATTGTATAACATAGTGCTATCCCTGAACTTGTAGTTGTCTGAAAAAATGTAATGGAGTTCCCACCAACCCACAAACAAATTGGCATACGAGGGGGCAAACTTGGCCCCCATCGCCGTGCCACAAACTTGAAGATAAAAAGTATGGTTAAACATAAAATAATTGTGGGTTAGTAGGAACTCCAAACATTCACAAATAAATATTTTTTCTGCCTCACCATATATAGTCTCTCTATCAAGAAACCACTTGACAGCTTTGATGCCCAAATGGTGTGGAATTCTAGAATAGAGTGACTCTGTCTACAATAGCCCAACAGTAGGACTCCTGCCATTCAATATTTTTTAAATTTTGTAAAAGGTGACCCGAATCCCTGAGGTAACTGTATAGATTCAAGACCATTGGTTGAAGGATTGAGTCCATCCACTCCATCCACTCGGACACAGGCTCCAAAAGGTAGCCTATGCCCGAGACGATAGGTCTTCCTGGGGGGGGGGAGACTAAGTTCTTATGAATTTTTGGCACGTGATGGAAGATTGGAATGATTGGTGAATTGGGAACTAAAAGTTCCACTTCTCTCTTATTTATGATACCCAAAGCTATTCCATCTTCCAATAACGTGACCAAATCTATTTTGAAGTAGAATCAGTTTTAAGTGAACGATATGTGTCAATGTCAGATAGCTGTCTTTCGGCTTCCCCAACATAATCATCCTTATTAAGGAGAACAATTGAGCCTCCCTGCATTTCTGATTATGAGATTATCATTAGCCTTAAGTTGCGCTAGGGCAGATAATTCTTTGCGTGATAAGTTACTTCTGTTACACAAATGTGGATGGAACAGAGACCACTCAGATCTCTCTCAGAGTGTCTCTCGTTAGGGAGTCTAGAACTGTCCTCTATCTTGGTGGATTTCTCAGGATCATCTGTCTCAGGGTACATGCTTCCTGAGACCATCCTGGGTGATTGTGACCACAGATGCCAGGTTGTCCAACTGGGGAGCAGTTTGGGTTTCTTTAAAGGCTCAGGGTCTTTGGACTCGAGAGGAGTCTTCTCTCTCAATAAACATCCTAGAGTTGAGAGCAATTTTCTAACAGCTTGGCCTCAACTAAGTTCGGTCCGATGTATCAGATTCCAATCGGACAAAATTACCTCGGTGGCGTATTTCAACCACCAGGGAGGAATTCTGAGTTCCTTAGCCATGAAGGAGGTGACTTGCATTCTTCAGTAGGCGGAGTCTCACAATTGTCTCCTCTCTGCCATCCACATCCCAGGGGTGGACAACTGGGAAGCAGATTTTCTTAGCAAGCAGACTTTAAATCCCGGGGAGTGGGCTCTACATCCGGAAATATTTACAATGATAACCCTAAGGTGGGGGGTTCCAGAGTTTGGATCTGATGGCGTCTCGTCTAAATGTCAAGAGATCCACAAGCAGCTCTGATTGATGCTCTGGCTGTTACTTGGGACTTCGGTCTTGCGTATCTGTTTCCTCCGTTTGCTCTCCTTCCTCGAATAATTGCTTGTATCAAACAGGAGAGGGCGTCGGTAATTCCAATTGCCCCTGCCTGGCCTTGCAGGATCTGGTTCGCAGATCTGGTGAAGATGTCATCTCTTCCCCCTTGAAGGTTGCCCTTGAGGAAGGACCTTCTACTTCAAGGTCCCTTCATCCACCCAAATCTAGATTCTCTGAAGCGGACTGCTTGGATATTAAACGCCTAATCTTGGCTAGGCGTGGGTTTTCTGAGAAAGTCATTGATACCAAGCTTTAGGCTCGTAAGCCTGTTACTAGTAAAATTTACCATAAGGTAAGGCGTAAATACCTTTTTATTGGTGTGAATCAAAGGGGTTTACTTGGAGTCGGGTGAGGATCCCCCACATTTTGCCTTTTTTCTTCAGGATGGTCTGGAGAAAGGTTTGTCAGTCAGATTTCTGTACTGTCTATTCTTTTACACAAACATCTGGCAGATCTGCCAGATGCTCAATTTTTTTGTTCAGGGCTTGGTCAGAATCAGGCCTGTGTTTAAACCTGTTGCTCCTCCATGGAGTCTTAACCTTGTTCTTAGTTTTGCAGCAGGCTCTGTTTGAGCCTATGCATTCGGTTGATATTAAGTTGTTATCTTGCAAAGTTTTATTTCTCCTCGCTATTTCTTCTGCTCGCATAGTTTCTGAGCTTTCAGGCTCTGCAATGTGATTCCCCTTACCTTATTTTTCATGCAGATAAGGCGATCCTTCGTACTAAGTTGGGATTTCTTCCTAAGGTAGTGTTGGATCGCAACATCAATCAGGAAATTGTTGTTCCTTGATTTTGTCAGAATCCTTCTTCCCAGAAGGAACGTCTGTTACCCAACCTGGATGTTGTGCGTGCTCTACAATTTTATCTTAAAGCAACTAAAGATTTTCGGCAATCTACTGCCCTGTTCGTTGTTTTCTCTGGTAAGCGTAAGGGTTAGAAGGCCACTTCTTCTACTCTCTCTCTGGTTGAGAAGTGTTATCCGTTTGCTTACGAGGCAGCTGGACAACAGCCTCCTGAGAGAATTACGGCTCATTCCACTAGGGCTGTCTCTTCTTCTTGGGCCTTCAAAAATTAAGCTTGGTCCTCATTGCATACCTATTCTACAAATTCTACAAATTTGATACATTTCCCTCGACTGAGGCTTCATTTGGGAGGAAAGTCCTTCATGCAGTGGTGCCTTCTGTTTAGGTCCGCCTGTCTTGTTCTCCTGACCTTCCATTCTGGGTCCTCTAGCTTGAGTATTGGTTCCCACTAGTAATTGGAATGGATTTGTGGACTCTCCATGCCATTGGAAAGAAAACAAAATTTATGCTTACCTGATGATGATAAATTTATTTTTTTCCTGGCATAGAGAGTCCACGACCCGCCCTTAATTTGATTTAAGACGGCTTTTTTTTTTGTATAAACCTTAGGCACCTCTATACCCTTGTGTCATCTTCTTTTTCCATATTCCTTCGGCTTATGGGAAGTAGGAGTGATACTTAACAGCTCTGCTGGGGTTTTCTTTGCCACCTCCTGGTGGCCAAGAGTTGAATTCCCACTAGTAATTGGAATGGATTTGTGGACTCTCCATGCCATGAAAGAAATTTATTATTTATTTATAAATTTTGTTTTTCCCTGAATGTTTTATAACCTCAATATAAATAAAAATTAAAAAAAATAACAACCCCTTAATGACCAAGGACGTGCTATCGACGTCCTTAAAAAAAGGACAGTTAAGTTACATAGCATGTCCTCAGTCAAACTGAGCGCTGGAAACTATTGTGATAGGCTGGAAGCTATCACAGGGTATTGCAGTGATGCCTCGATATTGAGGCATCATGCAGTACCCTTTAGGCAACTATCGATGGTGCCGATCGTTGGTGGTGTGGGAGGGATATGAGGGAGGCGGGTGGAGCGGCCCATCGCTGGATCAGAGTTCCGGTAGTGCACAGATGAGGGCTGGTGCGTGCGAGAGTTACACATAAGTGTACTATGTGAAGGAGGGAGGGGGGGAATGAGTGTTGGGGAAAGGGATCTAAGAGGGGGAGGGGTATGGTATTGAGGGGGGGCAGCTAAAATACAGAAAAATGGGGGGGGGGGTTTATTATTAAAAAATGCACTTTTTTTTTTTTAGCAAATTGGGTACTGGCAGACAGCTGTGGCGCTCAGCGGCATTTAGCAGCCTTCTAATTACCAAAAAGTAATGTCAAAGCCATAATTGACTGCTATTTCTGAACAAAGGGGATCCCAGAACAGCATTTACAACCATGTGTGCCATAATTGCACAAGCTGTCTGTAAATAATGTCAGTGAGAAACCTAAAGTTAGTGAAAAAGTTAACTTTTCTCTTGTAAGATGTATCCAGTCCACGGATCATCCATTACTTGTGGGATATTCTCATTCCCAACAGGAAGTTGCAAGAGGACACCCACAGCAGAGCTGTTATATAGCTCCTCCCCTAACTGCCATATCCAGTCATTCTCTTGCGACTCTCAACAAGCATGGAGGTAGAAAGAGAGAGTGGTGAAATATAGTTAGTTTTTTTTCTTCAATCAAAAGTTTGTTATTTTTAAATGGTACCGGAGTTGTACTATTTTATCCCAGGCAGTAAATAGAAGAAGAATCTGTCTGCGTTTTCTATGATCTTAGCAGGTTGTAACTAAGATCCATTGCTGTTCTCACATATGTCTGAGGAGAGAGGTAACTTCAGCGGGAGAATGGCGTGCAGGTTATCCTGCTATGAGGTATGTGCAGTTACAATTTTTTCTAGAGATAATAAATGCTAGAAAATGCTGCTGATACCAGATTAATGTAAGGTAAGCCTGGATACAGTGATTTAATAGCGACTGGTATCATGCTTACTCTCAGAGGTAATACTCTTATTAAATTGCAATATAAAACGTTTGCTGGCATGTTTAAGCATTTTTATATATGTTTTGGTGATAAAACTTTATTGGGGCCTAGTTTTTCCACATGGCTGGCTTAAATTTTGCCTAGAAACAGTTTCCTGAGGCTTTCCACTGTTGTAGCATGAGTGGGAGGGGCCTATTTTAGCGCTTTTTTGCACATTTAAAATTACAGACTGAGACATCCAGTTTTCCTCAGAAGTCCCCTATAAAGGGCTCAAAGGCTTTCCAAAGTCGTTTATTGGGGAAGGTAGGGCCACAGCAGAGCTGTGGCAGTTTGTTGTGACTGTTAAAAAAATGTTTATATCGTTTTTTTGATCAGTTTTTTTAACTAAGGGGTTAATCATCCATTTGCAAGTGGGTGCAATGCTCTGTTAGCTTATTACATACACTGTAAAAATTTCGTTTGATTTACTGCCTTTTTTCACTGTTTTTCAAATTCTGACAAAATTTGTTTCTCTTAAAGGCACAGTACCGTTTTTTATATTTGCTTGTTAACTTGATCTAAAGTGTTTTCCAAGCTTGCTAGTCTCATTGCTATTCTGTACAAACATGTCTGACATATAGGAAACTCCTTGTTCATTATGTTTAAAAGCCATGGTGGAACCCCCTCTTAGAATGTGTACCAAATGTACTGATTTCACTTTAAGCAATAAAGATCATATTATGTCTTTAAAAAATTTATCACCAGAGGAATCTGACGAGGGGGAAGTTATGCCGACTAACTCTCCCCACGTGTCAGATCCTTTGACTCCCGCTCAAGGGACTCGCGCTCAAATGGCGCCAAGTACTTCTAGGGCGCCCATAGCGTTTACTTTACAAGACATGGCGGCAGTCATGGATAATACACTGTCAGCGGTATTAGCCAGACTACCTGAATATAGAGGAAAGCGAGATGGCTCTGGGGTTAGACGAAATACAGAGCATACTGACGCTTTAAGAACCATGTCTGATACTGCCTCACAATATGCAGAAACTGAGGAAGGAGAGCTTCAGTCTGTGGGTGATGTTTCTGACTCAGGGAAGATGATGCAACCTGATTCTGATATTTCTACATTTAAATTTAAGCTTGAACACCTCCGCGTGTTGCTCAGGGAGGTTTTAGCTGCTCTGAATGACTGTGATACAATTGCAGTGCCAGAGAAATTGTGTAGACTGGATAAATACTATGCAGTGCCGGTGTGTACTGATGTTTTTCCAATACCTAAAAGGTTTACAGAAATTATTACTAAGGAATGGGATAGACCAGGTGTGCCGTTCTCTTCCCCTCCTATTTTTAGAAAAATGTTTCCAATAGACGCCACCACACGGGACTTATGGCAGACAGTCCCTAAGGTGGAGGGAGCAGTTTCTACTCTAGCAAAGCGTACTACTATCCCTGTCAAGGACAGTTGTGCTTTTTTAGATCCAATGGATAAAAAATTAGAGGGTTACCTTAAGAAAATGTTTATTCAACAAGGTTTTATCCTACAGCCCCTTGCATGCATTGCTCCTGTCACTGCTGCTGCGGCGTTCTGGTTTGAGTCTCTGGAAGAGGCTTTACAGGTAGCGACTCCATTGGATGACATACTTGACAAGCTTAGAGCACTTAAGCTAGCCAATTCTTTTATTTCTGATGCCATTGTTCATTTGACTAAACTAACGGCTAAGAATTCTGGTTTTGCTATCCAGGCGCGCAGAGCGCTATGGCTTAAATCATGGTCAGCTGACGTTACTTCAAAGTCTAAGCTGCTTAACATTCCCTTCAAGGGCAGACCCTATTCGGGCCTGGTTTGAAGGAGATTATTGCTGATATCACTGGAGGAAAAGGTCATGCCCTTCCTCAGGATAGGTCCAAATCAAGGGCCAAACAGACTAATTTTCGTGCCTTTCGAAACTTCAAGGCAGGTGCGGCATCAACTTCCTCTAATGCAAAACAAGAGGGAACTTTTGCTCAGTCCAAGACGGTCTAGAGACCTAACCAGACCTGGAACAAAGGTAAGCAGGCCAAAAAGCCTGCTGCTGCCTCTAAGACAGCATGAAGGAACGGCCCCCTATCTGGTAACGGATCTAGTAGGGGGCAGACTTTCACTCTTCGCCCAGGCGTGGGCAAGAGATGTCCAGGATCCCTGGGCGTTGGAAATTATATCTCAGGGATATCTTCTGGATTTCAAAGCTTCCCCCCCAAAAGGGAGATTTCACCTTTCACAATTATCTGCAAACCAGATAAAGAGAGAGGCATTCTTACACTGTGTACAAGACCTCCTAGTTATGGGAGTGATCTATCCAGTTCCAAAGGAGGAACAAGGACAGGGATTTTACTCAAATCTGTTTGTGGTTCCCAAAAAGGAGGGAACCTTCAGAGCAATTTTGGATCTAAAGATCTTAAACAAATTCCTCAGAGTTCCATCATTCAAGATGGAAACTATTCATACCATCCTACCTATGATCCAGGAGGGTCAATATATTACTACAGTCGATTTAAAGGATGCTTATCTTCACATTCCGATACACAAAGATCATCATCGGTTCCTCAGGTTTGCCTTTCTAGTCAGGCATTACCAGTTTGTAGCTCTTCCCTTTGGATTAGCTACAGCCCCAAGAATTTTTACGAAGGTTCTGGGGTCGCTTCTGGCGGTCCTAAGGCCGCGGGCATAGCAGTGGCCCCTTATTTAGACAACATCCTGATTCAGGCGTCAAACTTCCAAATTGCCAAGTCTCATACGGACATAGTACTGGCATTTCTGAAGTCACATGGGTGGAAAGTGAACGAGGTAAAAAGTTCTCTATCCCCACTCACAAGAGTTCCCTTCTTAGGGACTCTGATAGATTCTGTGGAAATGAAAATTTACCTGACGGAGTCCAGGTTATCAAAGCTTCTAAATTCCTGCCGTGTTCTTCATTCCTTTCCACGCCCTTCGGTGGCTCAGTGCATGGAAGTAATCGGCTTAATGGTAGCGGCAATGGACATAGTGCCATTTGCACGCCTACATCTCAGACCGCTGCAACTATGCATGCTCAGTCAGTGGAATGGGGATTACACAGATTTGTCCCCTCTACTAAATCTGGATCAAGAGACCAGGGATTCTCTTCTCTGGTGGCTATCTCAGGTCCATCTGTCCAAAGGTATGACTTTGCGCAGGCCAGATTGGACAATTGTAACGACAGATGCCAGCCTTCTAGGTTGGGTGCAGTCTGGAACTCCCTGAAGGCTCAGGGATCGTGGACTCAGGAGGAGACACTCCTTCCAATAAATATTCTGGAACTGAGAGCGATATTCAATGCTCTTCAGGCTTGGCCTCCGTTAGCAACTCTGAGGTTCATCAGATTTCAGTCGGACAACATCACGACTGTGGCTTACATCAACCATCAAGGGGGAACAAGGAGTTCCCTAGCGATGTTAGAAGTCTCAAAGATAATTCGCTGGGCAGAGATTCACTCTTGCCACCTATCAGCTATCCATATCCCAGGTGTAGAGAACTGGGAGGCGGATTTTCTAAGTCGTCAGACTTTTCATCCTGGGGAGTGGGAACTCCATCCGGAGGTGTTTGCTCAATTAATTCATCATTGGGGCAAACCAGAACTGGATCTCATGGCGTCTCGCCAGAACGCCAAGCTTCCTTGTTACGGATCCAGGTCCAGGGATCCCGAGGCTACGCTGATAGATGCTCTAGCAGCGCCTTGGTCTATCAACCTGGCCTATGTGTTTCCACCGTTTCCTCTGCTCCCTCGACTGATTGCCAAGATCAAGCAGGAGAGAGCATTGGTGATTTTGATAGCGCTTGCGTGGCCACGCAGGATCTTGTATGCAGATCTAGTGGATATGTCATCCTTTCCACCTTGGACTCTGCCGTTAAAGGACCAGTAAATTTTTCTAAATGTAGTTGGGTTTTTTTATTGCTATCTTTAAAAATATGCATGAATATTGAGCTAAACTGTTTTTTTTCAATAATTTATTAAAAAAAATCTCCTATTTTACCGTTTTTGTTTCACGGTCTTTCCATGTAAACTCCGCCCCTTCAAAAATCAAAATGTAGGGCATGATTTTGAGGGTGAAGAACATGCACTTACTGGGATAAAAAATGTAAATGATTTAGAAAACAAACATGCTGGGAGACGTTTATGAAACACCTTCAAACTTACACTTTATGAATAATTAGAGAAAATCTGTAGGCAATATTGAAAGCTAACAAAGGCATAAAGAGATCACCTCAAAAAATTGTTTGGATAATAAAATGCAGCATTATAAATGTGGTAGAGGAGTCATTCATTACACTTTAAAAATAAAACATTGAATTTTATAATAAATTGAGACAAAGCTAAATTTAGTGCCTAAAACTAACCAATTAAATGTTCTAATGATGCGTGACAATCAGGGAAAAAAACAAAAAACAGGAACAAATATAGCAAAAATATATAAATAGAAGCAAAATCTCTTGCAATGACCAAAATCTCTTGCAATGACTGCAAAGCGGCAAAACTGCTTCTATCTAATCTTCAATTACGGAACTACAAGTGCGCTAATGCGCATGCGCAAAACCGCTTCAAGTAAGTGACGTGTAATCACAGTTCTTCACTTACAGTACAAGTGCGCAACTGTGAGTCGCGCGTAGCCGCAGTCCTATCCGGATAGTGTGAACCGATAGGACTGCTTGCAAAGCAAAAAAGGGGTTTGGGGAAAAAAAAAAAAAATTAAAGCCAAATTAAAACAAAAGTATACAAATAAAATAATAACATGCATTTAAAAAAATAAAGTTAATAACACAAATAAAAAAGATAAGCAAATTTAAAAGTTTACTGGTCCTTTAAGACAAGACCTTCTACTACAAGGTCCTTTCAATCATCCAAATCTAATTTCTCTGAGACTGACTGCCTGGAGATTGAACACTTGATTCTATCAAAGCGTGGCTTCTCAGAGTCAGTCATTGATACCTGAATACAGGCACGAAAGCCTGTCACCAGGAAAATTTACCATAAGATATGGCGCAGATATCTTTATTGGTGTGAATCCAAGAGTTACTCATGGAGTAAGGTCAGGATTCCCAGGATATTATCCTTTCTCCAAGAAGGTTTGGAAAAAGGATTGTCAGCTAGTTTTTTAAAGGGACAGATTTCTGCACTGTCTATTCTTTTGCACAAGCGTCTGGCAGATGTTCCAGACGTTCAGGCATTTCGTCAGGCTTTAGTTAGGATCAAGCCTGTGTTTAAACCTGTTGCTCCGCCATGGAGCTTAATTCTGGTTCTTAAGGTTCTTCAAGGAGTTCCATTTGAAACTCTTCATTCCATAGATATCAAACTTTTATCTTGGAAAGTTCTTTTTTTGGTAGCTATTTCCTTGGCTCGTAGAGTCTCCGAGTTATCTGCTTTACAATGTGATTCTCCTTATCAGATCTTCCATACGGATAAGGTAGTCCTGCGTACCAAACCTGGGTTTTTACCTAAGGTGGTATCTAACAAGAACATCAATCAAGAGATTGTTGTTCCATCCTTGTGTCCCAATCCTTCTTCAAAGAAGGAACGTCTATTACACAATCTGGATGTGGTTCGTGCTTTAAAGTTTTACTTACAAGCTACTAAAGATTTTCGTCAAACATCTGCTTTGTTTGTTGTCGACTCTGGACAGAGGAGAGGTCAAAAGGCTTCGGCAACCTCCTCTTTCTTTTTGGCTAAGAAGCATAATCCGCTTAGCCTATGAGACTGCTGGCCAGCAGCCTCCTGAAAGGATTACAGCTCATTCTACTAGAGCTGTGGCTTCCACTTGGGCCTTTAAAAATTAGGCTTCTGTTGAACAGATTTGCAAGGCGGCGACTTGGGCTTCGCTTCATACTTTTTCAAAATTTTACAAATTTGATACTTTTGCTTCTTCTGAGGCTATTTTTGGGAGAAAGGTTTTTACAGGCAGTGGTACCTTCCGTTTAAGTACCTGCCTTGTCCCTTCCTTCATCCGTGTACTTTAGCTTTGGTATTGGTATCCCACAAGTAATGGGTGATCCGTGGACTGGATACACCTTACAAGAGAAAACATAACTTATGCTTACCTGATAAATTTATTTCTCTTGTGGTGTATCCAGTCCACGGCCCGCCCTGTCATTTTAAGGCAGGTAATTTTTAAATTTAAACTACAGTCACCACTGCACCCTATGGTTTCTCCTTTCTCGGCTTGTTTTCGGTCGAATGACTGGATATGGCAGTTAGGGGAGGAGCTATATAACAGCTCTGCTGTGGGTGTCCTCTTGCAACTTCCTGTTGGGAATAAGAATATCCCACAAGTAATGGATGATCCGTGGACTGGATACACCACAAGAGAAATACATTTATCAGGTAAGCATAAATTATGTTTTTTTTTTTTTATTATTTGATCGCATTTGGCAGTGAAATGGTGGCATGAAATATACAAAAATGGGCCTAGATCAATACTTTGTGTGTGTGTGTGTATGTATGTATGTATGTATGTATATATATATATGTATGTATATATATATATATATATATATATATATATATGTATGTATGTATGTATATGTATGTATGTATGTATATATATATATATATATATATATATATATATATATATATATATATATATATATATATATATATATATATATATATATATATATATATATATATATATATATATATATATAAAATGTGTGTGTGTGTGTGTGTGTGTGTGTGTCTGTGTGAAGGGTTATTTAGGGATCCCTGACAGATATCAGTGTTTTGGGAGTTAGAAAAAGTGTTTGTTTTTTTTCTCCATTTTGTTTCATCATATTTTATAAAAAAAAATTATAGTAAATTATGATATGATGACAATAATGGTATCTTTAGAAAGTCCATTTAATGGCGAGAAAATCAGTATATAATGTGTGGGTACAGTAAATGAGTAAGAGGAAAATTACAGCTAAACACAAACACCGCAGAAATGTAAAAATAGCCCTGGTCCTTTAACGTTAAGAAAATTGAAAAATGGCCTGGTCACTAAGAAGTTAATAAAAAAAAATAAGAGAAATCTATGATGAAGCATTGACTGGATGTGTAATGGTATAGCAAATTTATTGGAATAGAGTTGTACCTTCTCTAGAGAGTGTTTATTGCTGGTGTTTAGTCCTAAGCATGTAGGTGGTTTTTATTTTCTGTACTGCTGAACACATTGGTTATCACATTGGTTTGTTATCCTTTTTTAATTCTCCATTACTGACACAGGTACTTAGACACCCACTGAATTGTGTCTAGGCCTGGGTTTTCCAGCAGGCCAGATTTCCAAGCTTTCTGAACTAGAGCACAGTTGATATTACCAGCTCACCAATAACTGTGGTTATTAACCTGTTCTCACCCAAGGCAATTAGAAAAATCAGGCGTGTTGGGGAGTCTTGTGGACTGGAATTAACCAAAAATAAAACAAAAAACATGGACTAGACTAAGTTATCTAATAAATTTAAAAATACTGTTATACAGTAAAACTACTGATTTAATAATAATTATGACCTTTTGATTTCACTTTTAATAGATGATTTAAAAATTATGATTAACCATATGCATATTATATTATCTAATTAATGTTAGTTTCTGCACACAATGTATTTTGCCAATTCAGGAGATGCACCAATTTACTTGTTTCTTTCATGTAATTAGCAAGAGTCCATGAGCTAGTGACGTATGGTATATACATTCCTACCAGGAGGGGCAAAGTTTCCCAAACCTCAAAATGCCTATAAATACACCCCTCACCACACCCACAATTCAGTTTTACAAACTTTGCCTCCCATGGAGGTGGTGAAGTAAGTTTGTGCTAGATTCTACGTTGATATGCGCGTCGCAGCAGGCTGAAGCCCGGTTTTCCTCTAGAGTGCAGTGAATGTCAGAGGGATGTGAAGAGAGTATGGCCTATTTGAATACCATGGTCTTCCTCTAGGGGATCTATTTCATAGGTTCTCTGTTATCGGTCGTAGAGATTTCTTCTCCTACCTCCCTTTTCAGATCGACGATATATACCATTACCTCTACTGATTTTCGTTTCAGTACTGGTTTGGCTATCTACTATATGTAGATGAGTGTCTTAGGGTAAGTAAGTCTTATTTCTATTTATGACACTCAAAGCTATGGTTGGGCACTTTATATGTAAAGTTCTAAATATATGTGTTTAAACTTATATTTGCCATGATTCAGGATAATCAGTATTCCTTCATTCAGACTGTCAGTTTCATTTTTTTGGGAAAATGCATATAAATTTTATTTTTCTTACTTTTCAATTTTCAATTGACTTTTTTTCAAAATTGCGGGCTGTTAGGCTCGCGGGTGCAGAAAATGCTTCTATTTATTGCGTCATTCTTATTTCATTCATTATTTCACGTAATTGCATCATTTTTTTGACATATGTGTATTGCGGATGTTTTTTTGGCGCCAAAAAATATGGGCGTCATTCTTGGCGACAAAAATGTGGGCGTCATACTTGGCGCCAGTTTTTTTCACATTATTTCAGTCTCACTTTTTAGTTGCTTCTGGTTTTCTAGAGGCTTGTTTCATTTTGCATTTTTTTCCCATTCCTGAAACTGCCATTTAAGGAATTTGATAATTTTGCTTTATATGTTGTTTTTTCTTTTACATATTGCAAGATGTAATCTACTTCTGGAAAAGCGCTGCCTGATGTCGGTTCTACCAAAGCTAAGTTCATTTGTTGTAAACTTTTGGTAACTGTTCCTCCGGCTGTAGTTTGTGTTAGTTGTCATGATAAGCTATCCAACGCTGATAATATTTCCATTAGTAATAATCCATTACCTGTTGTTGTTCCTTCAACATCTAATGTTCAGGATGTTCCTGTTAATGTTAAAGAATTTGTTTGTAATTCTATTCGGAAGGCTCTGTCTGTTATTCCTCCTTCTAGTAAACGTAAGAGGTCTTTTAAAAAATCACATATTTCAGATGAATTTTAAATGACCGCCATCATTCTGACTTTTCTATTTCTGATGAGGATCTATCTGGTTCAGAAGATTCTACCTCAGATATTTACACTGATAAATCTTCATATTTGTTTAAGATGGAGTTTATTCGTTCTTTACTTAAAGAAGTGTTGATTGCATTAGATATGGAGGAGTCTAGTCCTCTTGATATTAAAACTACTAAGCGTTTAAATTCAGTTTTTAAACCTCATGTAGTTATTCCAGAAGTTTTTCCAGTTCTTGATGCTATTTCGGAAGTAATTTCTAGGGAATGGAATAGTCTGGGTACTTCATTTACTCCTTCTCCAAGGTTTAAGAAATTGTACCCTTTGCCATCTGATAGATTAGAGTTTTGGGAGAAAATCCCCAAAGTTGATGGGGCTATCTCTACTCTTGCTAAACGTACTACTATTCCTACGGCAGATAGTACTTTGTTTA